>NC_071281.1:17507419-17534919 GCF_023375685.1 Ictalurus furcatus
TCCTGGTGTTTACATCTAGACGTGTTAAACATAACACATACAACCTTTTGTATCAGACCACCCACTTTGTAGGTGAGCAAAAGTATAGGAACAGATAAGTCTTGAAGTAAATGAAAGTAAATAACACTTAACATTTGGCTGCGTGTCCCTTGCTTGCAAAAACTCATCAAACTGCATCAATCCTGTGACTCACTGACACTTGTGTTGCTTTTCCAGGTTTTTACTGCAGCTTCGTTCAGTAGTTGTGTGTTTCGGGAGGTTTCTCCCTTCAGTCTCCTCTTCAGGAGGTGAGATGCTGATCAGTTGGGTGAAGGTCTGGTGATGGACTTGTCCAGTCTAAAACCTTCCACTTTCCCCCTGATGAAGTCCTGTGTTGAGGTGGAAGTGTGTTTTGGATCGTTGTCTTGCTGCATGATGAAGTTCCTCTGATTCATTTGGAGGCATTTCTCTGTAAATCTGCAGACAGAATGTTCCTGTAGACTTCTGAATTCATTCTGCTGCTCCATCATGAGTTCATCATCAATAAAGATTAGTGAGAATGTTCCAGAAGCATCCCTGCAAGCCCAAGCCATGACACTACCTCCACCATGTTCCACAGATCAGCTTGTATTTTCTGGATCATGAGCAGATCCTTTCTTTCTCCACACTTTGGACTTTCCATCACTTTGGTAGAGGTTCATCTTGTTCCAGAACTTTTGTGGATCATCTCTGTATTTCTTTGCCAATTCCAATTTGACTTTCTGACTCGTACTGCTGATGAGTGGTTTGCATCTTGTGGTACGGCCTCGATATGTCTGCTCTCGAAGACTTCTTCAAACGGTGGATTGTGATGCCTTCAATTCTGCCCTGTGGAGCTTGTTGGTGATGTCACTGACAGTTGTTGTTGGGTTTTTCTTCACAGCTCTCTGTCATCACCTGCTGTTGTTTTCCTTGACTGACCCGTTCGGTGTCTGTTCCTCAGTACACCAGCGGTTTCTTTCATTTTCATGACATTCCAAATTGTTGTATTGGCTTTATCCAATGTTTCTGCAAAGGCTTTGATTGATTTTCCCTCTTTCCCAGCTTCAAAATGGCTCGCTTTTCTCCCCTAGACAGCTCTCCGATCTTCATGTTGGCTTATCCTTTATAACAACATATTCAGTCTTCACAGGTGAAACTGAAGAGTAGATGTTCAGAGCTATTTATTGTTTAAACAGTCGATCTAACAGGACACGCCTGGGTAACAAGAAACACCCGTCAGTCACATGTTCCAATGTTTTTGCTCCCTTACAAATTGGGTGGTGTGATACAAAATGTGCTATGTTCTGTATCTGTATATAAATACCAGGAAATAAAAGCTGAAATTCTAAACTCTCTTCTCATATTCCTCTTTTAATCTCAAAACCAAATGTCTTCACTCTACAGTGAAAACAATTTAATTGGCCTTGCCGTCCCAATATTTTTGGAGGGGGACTGTAACTGTGACTATATAGCAGTTTAATATAATGGTAATAAACATTAACTTAACATACTGGCGAATAAACAGCAGCCTAATATAACTCTAATTATACAGCAGCCTGACATAATGGCAACGAAATAGCAACGTAATCTAACTATAACTGCACAACAAACATAAAATAAACACCAATCTTTCTTCTAAATACTTTTTAAAATTTCATCAATTCTTTTGAATCAGCTTCATTTTCATTACAGTTAGAACTTTTCCTTTCAAACCTGTTGTGAGTATTTTGACATCAATCATTATGCAATCATCCTAACATATACTTTATATACATATAAAGGATTCTTTGATTAATAAAGGTTTCATGTAGAGCCTTACAACAGAGATTTTCTGTTTCTGAGAGGGTTCTAGGTTGAACCACTGTTAGGGTGTAGTAAATGAAGAATTGCTTACGCAAAAATAGTATGACTTGATATTACCTTGTAATTGTTCATAAGTTTAAGATTACCTCCACTATATTTAATGTTACTCCACTATATTTTGTAGTTTCTATATTTAATGCTGATTAAATGCACAGAACATTAAAATCGGAAATGAAGACTGACAAGAATGTAACAGAATATAACAAGACTGAATCTGCGTGTAAAGACTTCATGAATGTTTGTTTCTAATCAATAAAATTCTCATACGCTTATGCTAAAAGGTAATGTGATGTTTGTGAAAATAAAACAAATAAAATAAAAAATAAAAACCTTTATATGGCTGTGCATGTTCACTGAGAATATAATAATGAATTCTTGAGTAAAATATCACAACATAAGTTTCATGCAGTAATACTATAATTTATTATTACTAGTAATAATTAATAAGTATAAATAAGTATTAATTATTATTAATAGTAGTAGTAGTAATAGTATCAGCAGCAGTATTTAATTTATTATTTAAACCATATAAGAATTTCTTGGCATTATGTGTACCTGAAATCATTACATTTGCCTGATATAATAAGGGTTAATATGATACAATATCAATTTTGATGTGATGTTTGTGAAAACTAAACTAATACCACAAGACAAAAAACAAAAAATCGCCACTTGAGTGCTTACAATTTCCTCGGGGATGGTGTTCTAGCATTCAATATGGTCTCTACAACCTCACTTGCGAGACCAGAATCTATGAGCTGGTGCCCCTCAGGGGCCAGACCCACGGTTTCCATAGTTCTGGCTGAGGGTCTTAAATCAGCCCTCCAGCTTGAGACAAAATCTCCCAAGGAGTGCCGTCTAGCAGGGATATTATCTCCGAGAACCATATTCGAGCTGGCCAATAAGGTACTACTAGCAGCAGACATAGACGGTCTTGGCGAACTCTCGCCAGAACTTGTGGGAGCAGAGCAACTGGGGGAAAAGAGTACAGACGTGATCTCGGCCACGTGTGCACAATGGCGTCCAGCCCCAGTGGTGCTGGAGGACTGAGGGCGAACCTCAGCGGGCAGTATGTTGTCTCCTCTGAGGCGAACACATCCACTTCCGCTTGGCCGAACACATCCAGTTGTGGATGGAGCCTCCAATCCCTGGGCCTCAGCCCTTCCTCAACAGGATGTCTGCCCTCACATTGTACATTGCACTCACTGACAAAAACTTTCCCTCTGCCCAGAGAATAATTAGTTGCGCCTGCCTGAACAGGGGGCATGAACGTAATCACCCCTGGTGGTTGATATATGAGACCACCGCTGTATTGTCTGTCATAACTAACACATAGGCCTTGCCCCCCAACACTGACGTGGCCTCACATGGCTTGGATAGCAAAGTTGACCACCCTAAATTACCTGATGGAGAGAAGTATCTCGCAAGTGCCCCCTCCACCTTTGGCATAGCTCAACAGTGCCGTTCATGATGGCCAAACCCCCCCCCCCACACCCCCCCACCCCCACCCCACATCCACACACCACCAAACAAGTTTGATGCAGTTATTGCAAGCAAGGGATATGCAACTAAATATGAAGTGTTATTTACTTTAATTAACTTTAAAACTATCTGTTCCTATACTTTTGCTGTATACTGTTGCTGTATACTGTATAAGTGTTAACACTGGAGACTCCTCCCAAAAACGCTAAGTAAATGTCTGTTTATTATTACTATATTAAACATAACATGTTTATTATTTGGTTTAGATTTAAAAAAAAGCCAGATTTGAAAATCCAATGCCGATGTGGTATAAGGATCTATAATCACTCCCATTTCAACAAGACATGGTGGAGGCACTGCAGCAGTATCTCTTACAATAAGCTCGATATAAAGCAGACTAGTAACCATATAAAATGCAATGCTTATGTAACATCGTGCACATAATCTAAACAGTGCATGACAGCAGTGCACGTCCTGGTATCGGTTAAATATCGAAGCTTGTGAAAGTTTAACTGTCACTGAGCGCTGCAGTGAAAATGTCACTGTACTGCAAGCTTTATTTCATCATATACAGTGATAACATTGTTCTAACTCACCTTTAGGAGAAGAGGTGAATTAAGGCAAAACGTTAATCTACACCACGTATTGTACTTTCACCTCATATTCAGGATTAGAGGACTGTAACAGCTGTAACAGCTGTAAATTCAGGCTTACACTTTAGGGTTCCTACAAATGCACGATTTAACAGAGTCAGAGAACATTTAGCAGTCATCCTGTCTCTCTCCACCTGTCTCACACCGATCCTCGACAGTGTACACAACAATCCTGGGCTTTAATTTGACTTCAAAATGCTTTCCACATGCCTAATGAAGTTGTTTAGACAATGCTGCTGAAATTAAATAAAATTAAATAAAATAATTCTAAAATGTATCATTTTAAAGCATGTTCATTTTTATTTACTAGATGTTAAATATTATGATTAAAATAAAGCTATACACAATGTCCAAGCATGCACATGAAAAACAACAACAACAACTGAACAAACGTGAGACGTGAGATCTGTTTTAGAATACGAAACCGAGAAAGTAAACACACACACTTGGTTAAATCTTCTGTTTTCTGTGTCTCTGTATTAACAGATCGGTTACTGACAGTTTAAAGAAACGGTTGCTGTGCTCGGAGATTTTAAAACATGGCTGCACATTTTTACGCATTTTCACGTAATCACTTTTAAGACTTTACATTCTACTTCAGTTCCATTTGTCTTTACAGACATTACACGATATTAAATGTAACATTAAATGGATAAAAGTAAAATAAAAATAATAATAATTTTTTTAAAAAAGCATTTTTATCCTTCAATGCATTAAAACATGAATTGTGGTAAATTGTTGTGGTATAAGATGAATCAATCACTTCCGGACATGCTGTTATAGGAAAATGATCAACAGGAACACACACACCATCACACCACCCTGTCAGTGATTATTTTTTCTGCAACAGCACGAGACAGAGTGTTTACACACACACACACACACACACACACACACAGAGGGGCTTCTTACAGGAATTTGAAATTTGCTTTCCTGTAAATGCATGACTTAACAGATGTCCTGACAGAGCGAAAGTGAAAGTGAATTTATCAGTCTTCCTGTCTCTCTGCACCTAAACTGATCCTCGACAGATCACACGACAAACCTGGGCTTTCATTTGACTTCAAAATGCTTCCCGGTATGTGTTCTTAACTAATAAACGCTTCTGCATGGCTGATGATGATGCATTTGTTTCGCTGTGCTCGTGTAGCCTCTGAATGTTTGCATGTGGCATTACTGTAGTCAGTGAAAGAAAATGAATAATCTGTACATGATCAGTAAACAGTAACAAAGTGTTTTTAATCCTGACGAGTTCATTATTAAATGTTTATAAGCATTCATTTACGGTCCTGACTGCTAAGCTGTGATGTCATGCTAATAATTATGCATGGAAGGGTTTTTTGTTTTTGCGTTTTTGGTGCCATTTTGTGTCGGTTTTTTTTACGACCATTGGTGGCGCTGTTGCTCTTTCCTTGTTCTACAGCACTCCAAAATAACCCACTTTAAGATATTTGTTGAGAAAATAATGTGATGTGAATGCAAAAAATTAAAATTAAACCTTATATTAGTGTGTTGTTTTTTTTTAATGTCTGAAAGCCCTGTGAGCACATTCACACCAGTCTATCCTGGAGACATAAAATCCCCAACACCTGACAATATCCATGATATTGTGCATCATAATGCTAATATACAGTATTGTGAAATCAATGATATCGTTATATCACTCACCCTTATAATGAAGTGCTGCAGTGCAGTCCTGGGATGATGTAATATGTGTGTCTTTATAACTTCTGTACACTTAATACTGTATGTTTTTCATTCTGTGAATATAAACCGTGAAGCATGGCTTTCTGAACGATTGCACTGCTCATGTTCTTGTGTATTTATTGTATATTTATGTTCTGTTCTCTGATCTCCAGTACGCAGTGTCTACCCTTTGGTTTTTGGGAAAACCATGAACTCCGATAAGCACTTTATGGATCGTCTCAGATCCGAAGTGAAGCTACATGAAGTGGACTCGCAGAATGACTGTGATGTCCTCATTGCTTTCGTCCCGATTGTGTCTCGAGCTGGAACGGACATTCAAGCTGCTCTTGAAAGAATTCCCAGTAAACACACGCATTCATAAGGCTGCTTTCACATTTGACGCTGTTTTTTCCTCAGCTGTAAGCACACATTTTCCAGAACACGTTTTTATGTAGTCCTACAGGAAAGCTGCCTTCTGTGTTTTTGGGAACCTAAATCTGCAAAAAGTTCAAATAAAAATGAAAAGTGACATCAAGCACATTTTTACCTGCCTGAACTGATCAGGTTGGTTAGTGAGTGAAAATGAGACGATTTACGACGGACTGAATAGAAAATATTTGATTGGCAGTGTTGCAGTGTATCATAAAAACGGTGTGTATTGTATGTTTGGGATGTTCAATGCAGTCAAGTTGCATAAAAACTCTAACTCTAACTTTTCGGCCTCTGCCGGAAAAAAAAAGCTGTACAAAGCTGTAGCGAAGACAAAACAACCCCCTGATCACCAGAGTTACGCCAATCTTTATTTCATCTTCATTACTGATCATAATAAATCTAATGTAGAATGCAAGTGTGAGACTAGCTAGGACTGCTAAAAGCGTTGTCATGGTTGCAGTGGGAGCATCGCAAGGGGCGACTTATTTTACATCAGCACAAAAATGTTCAGGTCAGTACTTAAAATAAAAACAGGGCAAGTGTGAAAGCAGCCTTTATTGAAAACCTCTGTATATAATATATATTTAAATATGAATTATACATGTTATGTGAGCTCTCTCGCTCTCTCTCTCTCTCTCTCTCTCTCTCTCTCTCTCAGCAGAACATTCATACAAGCGCGTCGTTCTGGTGTCTCTCCACCACACATATGATCCTAATCACATCGCACCAGACAGCAGACACTCTGTTCACAGGAATGACGTGTTTGCTGTGGACTGTCTCTATCATGAAGACATGGGACTGCTGAACTCTCGAACCAATGATGAGGCACTGAAAAGAGTAATAAAGCATCTAGGAGGAGAAACACCATATAAGGTCTCTGAATGGAGCCTGTTGATTGTGAATAAAATGTTAAACATCTGCCGCACTACAGTCACTCACACCATGATACAGCCGTGATAAATGCTACAGCCAACGCATGCACCGTTATTTGTACATTTTTAAAGTGAACATATTTTATACGATTAATTTAAACATGCATGTTATCATATTTTGTTATAAGTAGTTTAAATATTTTTCTATATTTTGATCAGCCGGTGTGTCGTACAGGAAACTGGTGTGCTTGTGTGTAAACCAGCTAATTTCACTCTCTTCCCCTGCAGGGTGCGGACAAGACCGAACTGATTCATTGGTTATGCGCCGTGCTGAGCATCTTTCTTTTTTACTTTGTTCTGCCAGAAGGGTACAGCTTCTTCACCTTCTTAATTTTGGAGATATCGCTGCTGATTATCATATCTGTGTCCCTGAGATACTACAGCCTTTACAAGTGGACTCTTTGGATTTTTATTGGTATAAACGCTGTCCTCATACTTGTTATTCAGAGTTCCACTAAGGAGTCTGTGCATGAGTTGAATGATGCCACTGAACACAGTCAAAACATGTGATACGGATAATATTGCTTTGCCTGATATTGTGGTATGTGGTTTAGAAAACTTGTTAATATTAAATAAACACTTCTCTGTTCAATAATAAACTATAGGCATGGGGGACAAAAATGTGTTCATTTGTGGTTTTGTTAAAAGTTAATAAGTTAAATTTGGGGGGGGGAAGGTTCATTCAGGATTAATAGAAAGATTTGATTTAAGATTAAATTAAAAATAAACTAAAATTAAATGAAATGAATCAAATGAGTAAAATACACAGTACTGTGCAACAGTCTTAGGGACTCTGTTTGTTTAGCATAAATTTTGTTATAGATATTTATTTAATGAATTCTGCTTTATCGAGTCAGTACAGAAACGTTTTAGATCTCCAAACATTACTTATCCAAAAATATAATGTTGCAGAAAAATATTTACGTTAGAAGAGAAAGCAACGTATTACATAAGAGACCACTTTTCAGAGAAATAAACATAATGAAGGCGGCTGGGTTTTGCATGCGAAAAAGCAGAAGAAGCAAACGTGACAGGCTCCAGAAGAAGTCAGATTCTCCAAGATGCTCAACAAAACAACAAAAGGAGCAAGAATGTGTGGACGATTGTCAAGGGGTGTAATCAGGGCAAGACTTATGGAGGAATGCTGAAAAACAAGAAAGTTCAGAAAGAACAAAACACCTCCTACCCAAGCATGCAGATCCAAGTGTCCACACCCAGGCTACACGCCACCAACACAGCAGTTTCCGATCATGTGACCTTACCGGGAAAACAAAAATCGAGATATTAAACGTATGACATTTGTTTAATTTTATCGTGTCAAGACCAGTATCTCTAAACTAGCAACACCGTTATTTATAACCACAATAAACATAACCACGTCAGCGTCTGTACGCTGTTGAGAAAAAAAGAATACTTTAACTACACAAACTTGTAGATATTTTATTTAATAAATATTTAAAATGGTCCAAAATGAGAGATATGACCAATCTTTTCAGTTGCTCTCCTGTCTGAATGAAGAGATGAGTAAGTAAAGTAGATATGTGACCAAACACACTGAACAAATCATCTGGGATGGAGATAATACTGCTGCAATGATCTACAATGACAGATGACAGACACCTGCAGACGGGTTCAACTGATGTACTGAAGAAGAAGAAGAAGAAGGCGTCTTAAAATTTATAATTGTTAATATATTTCTATGCTTAATGTTTGTAAAGTTTATCATGGTTTATGATAACCATTAATGTACTGTATTTAAACATGGGCAGTGGTAGCTCAGCGGTGAAGGTGTTGGTGAGTCAAACCTCAGCACTACCAAACTACCTGTTGGGCCCTTGAGCAACTGCTCAGATGTATAAATTAAATAAATGTAAGTTGACAGCACACGCCACAGTCGGTTTTACACCTTACTCATTCATGTTCACACTGTACACACTTTCCAGGCAGGAGGTGGAGGCTCTTAACATTCTCTGCGCTGGTGTAATTATAGACAATTAATTTGCTAATGGTTTCGCAGCCTGAGCCCGAAGAGTGAAAGTAAATGTACCAGGAAATAAACAACCTGTGGTTTGCACTTTGTCCACCAACGAATTCAGTCCAGAGCGTGTAACTCGGCTGAGATCCCCCTTCAAAATGACCCAAGGTATGTGTTCTTGATAAAATCTTATTGCATGATATTATGTGATATTGTGCTGATCCTGTTGAACCATTTGCTCTGTGAATGCGACTTGAGAAATTGTAGCATTTGCATGTTTTCAGCCCATTCCATTAACCCTTTATTTCCATAGTTAATCATGTAAAAGCTGCTTCTTTTTTCCTGATGTACAGTCTTTCCAGAAACGATCAGAGTTTTTGCCAAGGTCCTTGGGAAGACCAAGAAGTCCCACAAGACCTTCATGGACTGTCTGACAATTTCGCCAAAACTTCGTGAAGTGAATTCGGTGAATGACTGTGATGTCATCATTGCTTTTGTCCCAGTTGTGTCTCGAGCTGGAACTGACATTGAAGCTGCAATGGCCAAAATTCCTCGTAAGTACAAACAACTCTCTCTTCCTGTGTTCACAGTCAAAAAAATAAACCAACTGTAGTTTACTGTAAGAAATTACTTTAAAATCTTCATTTATAATTAGTATTATTTGAGTAATAAATGCATAATTGAATAATATAAGTAGTAAAGAATTATTATTATTATTACTACATTTTAAAGCACTATACTCACAAATCCTTTCTCATAAGGATAACCATAAGTGGGTGTGGTTTATACTGGAAGGTTGTTGCTGTGTTTTTGTTGTTTTTTTTTTAATGTTAATATGCCACTGTGCCATGAAACACTGAAAGAAACCTCACATTATAACAATAGAACATATCTTTTATATAATATATATCATAATATATATTTTAAAAATAAACTTTCACAAATATGTAACTCCTGAAAAACATTCGATCTTCTATCAAATATGACAGAGTAGGCTAAGCAAGTAAGCAAACTATTTATGAAACTGTTATTTAGTGCACAGTTGACAACAATGGCCATCCATTTTATCAGATTTACTTCACGTTTGTTTCTTGTTTTCTACAAAAGATCAGAAACGTTTTTGCTGGACACGCTATCAGAATCTACTATAAAGCTAGCGCACACGCTCATGTAGTGAGATTTTCCGAAAAGATTTGCTTTTAATAAAGATGAAGAACAACCATATAAGAATCATGAACACGCAACGAATGTACAAGTTTTTACGATACGTTACTGCCCAGCCTAGGTTGGGCCGCACAGACTAACCAGCTCGGGATTCAAGTCGATTGATCTTTAAATTGTAAGTGAGGGAGCCAGGAATAACAAAACAAGGTGGTTCAAAAAGGTTGTGGTGTATTATATCACACAATATATACATATAACTGTACAAACTAACCAGAACAGGCGTATCTTCAGGGTGGGCCAAGGCCAAAATAATAAACAAAAGAACTATGATTAGGTAGCTAGCTTACCTAAAAGGAAAGAAAAGAAAATACAAATATTCTTAGCTAACTACCTAAGCAAAGAAACAGAGACAAAAGGAACCCTCTCCCAAAATAAATGGCAGCCACACCCCTACAGCCAGTGAACCAATTGAACACATACATACACACACACACACACACACACACACACACACACACATATACACATATATACATATATATATATATACACATATATACACATATATACATATATACACATATATACATATATACACATATACACACATATATATATATATATATATATATATATATATATATATACACACATACATATATATATATATATATACACATACAAGTGAAGAGAATACAAGACAGATTTAGGGATAACCAAACTCAGAGTCAAGAGTCAAAAGTCAAAATTCAAAACCAGAACAGCAGTCAAAATACAGAGTTAGCCCAAGGGCAAGCACACTAATCAAGCAATCTCCAAGCAATCTCCAAGCAATCTCCAAGCAACCTCCAAGCAACCTCCAAGCAACCTCCAAGCAACCTCCAAGCAACCTCCAAGCAACCTCCCACACATTCTCACTCTGTCTTAGTCTTTAAAAATGGCCACCAATCAGTGAGGTCATCAAGGGGGCGGGAGCAAGGCAGGCTGGAAAGTCTGGGAGGGAGTTCGGACCTGCACACAAAATGTCACAGCACAAAAAAACTCCAACCCCCCACCCCCCCCCAGCAGGTTGTAACAGATATTTAAAATAAATCAAATGATTATTTCTGGAGACCCAGCAGAGATATCCTGCTCTGTGTACAGCACACAGATATGCGTGAGCTACATGGAACAACAACTCAATATATGAAAGCATATTTCTATATTTTGTACAAAAATATAGTGTAATTCTGGAGCTCAGTAAGGCAGTGTGTATGTCGGGTTAAAACCGAAGAGCACATGTCCTCTTTGTATCTCTCTCTCTCTCTCTCTCTCTCTCTCTCTCAGAGGGTAAGCCTGTTGTTCTCGTGGTGCTCCACCACACATATGATCACAATTACATCGCTCCGGACAGCAGACTCTGTGTAAACACAGACAGAGTGTTTGCTGTAGATTGTCTCTATTATAAACGCCAAGGTCTGCTGAAATGCCTGCGCAATGACGACGCGATCAGAGCCGTGAAGAAGCACCTGAGATGCGACGACCACATTGAGGACGACTCCATATTTGATTGCTGGTTATGTGTCCTGGTGAGGAAAATAAAGCCTTTTAATATAGAATTTACTTAAATTGTATATGACTTTTAACTTAGCAGATAATCACAACATCGCCCTCACCCCAAATTTGGTCAAAATTCACACTAAATCATCACACACTCAACTCAGGAATTGCTCTTAAGTTGTTCATTCCTTCTGATTTGTTTTGTACTGTACATAATGAATAAAGCACTTCGCGTTCCCTCGCGCTTTCTCTTCGGATTAATAAGACGCAGCTTGTCATGTTAACGAAAAACCACAAAGCATAAACTCCTCTGTCCTGAAGATGTTGAAAAACTTAAAGTTATATCCGACTGTTACAAAGCGCTGACACTGGAGACTCCTTCCACGTCCACGTGAATGAGCCGTTACTATGGAAAGGATCATGTTTAAGTCTAAATATCAACCTGTGATGTGCAGCTGCACTACAAAACACCTCCCGACCAGTCAGAATTGAGAATCCAGTGTATCGATCACATCACGGCTTATTCGGATCTGAATATAATTCTAACAGAAAATCCCAACCGCTAACGCTAAGCTAGCAGACTTAAGTAAAGCAAGACTAAAGCCAGTGTAACACTCCTGTTAACACAAATGTTTAACAGTTTTAAAATGCTAAAACGACGATCTCTGTCTCTAATAACATTTTCCGCTGTCTACATTGTTGAACATGATTCTTTTACACAGCTACGCTAATGCTGCATGTCAGGATCGTGAAAAAAAGACTCAAATTAATTGCTACGTGTTCATTTAAATCTAATTTATAATAAAACTGTATTTTGTATAAAGGATTTTATTTATTTTTTTAACCAAATGCAATACAGAGAATAATTCTGGTGTGACATTCTAGGATTAGAATTTTTAATTTATTTCTTTTCTTTTCTTTTTTTTCAGAAGGAACCGAAGAATCTCACTCGGATATTGATTGGTGTATTCGTTTGCCTTCTGATCATCCTACTGATTATAGTTATAATTAAGCTCACTTCATTAATGCGTTAATTCACGATTTAAAATTGGAATACAGAGTGCACCAGGGGTTATGCTAGCGCTTGTGTCAGAGGTATATCTATAATATAATGACTATGAAGTACTTTTGATGAATAGTTTAGCACTGCGTGTGCTTTACACTGTGTGTTTGTAGGGTTTAATATGAAACTATCTGTATATGTGTTATTATATGACAGACTATAGTAACGGATTAGTTTAATTATCTTTCTCTTTAGCCTACAGCTGTTATTTGTTGCTTTATGAGACATAGATTTGAAATAGAAAAACTAAATTACATTTACAGCTTTGTTTCCTTTCCTAACCCCAGTGGGTGAATTGAAATGGCCTCAAGATTATGTGTAGTCTATGAATGTGTGTGTGTGTGTGTGTGTGTGTGTGTGTGTGTGTGTGTGTGTATGTGTGTGTGTGTGTGTGTATTTGATTTCTTTCTGTTTATGTCACGATAGGCGACAGTGTGCACATAACTCCAGCAGACTTCTGCTGCATTTCACTCATTTGTTATGTTTTTATTTTCTGCACCTGATTTGTTCTTGAATATAGTATAATGGTGTTGTTTTGGTTTTTTTTTTTTTTTTGCAAATAAAAAAAAGGAACTTTTTGTGCCTCCCTTTCTGTTTACTCACTCACACTCACTCAGTCACTGAATTTTGTCATCTAGTCTAATCACACTAGCTATTTCTGTTTAGCCTGATGTAAATTTGGCTAGCTAATTTAGTTAGCTAGCTGACAAGTTTGCAAGACAATGCTTACACAGACTAACATAAATTCAATTCTATTCAATTTTATTTGTATAGCGCTTTGATAAGATGCTAAGAGGAAGAAACCTTGAGAGGAACCAGACTCCGAAGGGAACCCGTCGTCATCTGGGTAACGACGGATAGTGTGAGAGTAAAGGAAAGTTCATTATGGTGGTCACACTGTAAAACCCCAAAAAACAAAGCGCACGTTAAGTTCCCGGATGATGCACTCATTCCGCCGAAAAACGAAGTGTGGGATCATGGACAATGTATGCACTCAACGGTCACAGCTTTCCTTACGTAGTGGACGGGGAGGCGCTATATCGGGCTCAGATGAAGAACCGGGGGAAAAAAAATAAGATGCCATATAACATTGCCAGCAGCCATAACTTACTAAGCTGATTTGAAATTGTGTGAGCAAAATTTGCCTGTGGAGACGGTGACGAGGTCTTGTTGGGAAAAGGAAACATTAACATAAACAGTAAAATATACCAATTCATTTTTATTATCTGTTTGGCTATTTTGCTAATGCTAATACCGAAAGTCTGCCATCTGAGATGATCCTACCCTTCTAAAATTCATACACTCGACGGCAGAGTCTATAGTGCATTGTATAAACGTATACTGTAGTGTATAGAATGTCATTTGGGACACAACTTAGGCCTCTGTCAGGGCTGTTCCCACAGACACTCCTGCATGGTATGGTAACAAGTCTCTGATACCACATTTTGTTATATCATAGTGTAACATACCCGTCTTAAATTTGGTAGGTGTTCTTGCAGGGTATTGAGGGAACCAAGCAGGGACAAAATGGGTGGAGCTAGGAAAAATGAGGACTAATCATTGGTCCTAGAGAATTATCACAAGTCATCGTTCAAACCAGAAAACCGCCATTTTGCTTGCTACAGTATTAAACAGGAAATGACGGATACGTCTTGAAGGATATGAATCGTTAAGGTTACCTGGTGACGTGCTGTCATAATTAACTTCAGGATGGTTTCAGTAACTCCACTTCATCACACCACTATGTCACTGATTATTAGTATAATATACCTCTTAAACATCATTCTTATTCCTTATCCTCATTCTTATTTATATGCTGTTTATTTTTCCTGGTGTTCCAGCAATTAGATTTTATGTTATGGTCCTTGGGAACACCATGGAGTCCCACAAGACCTTTCTGGAGGATCTCACAATGTCGCAGCAATTTTCGTGACGTGAATTCGATGAATCACAGTGATGTCATCATTGCTTTTGTCCCAATTTTAGCTGCAATGGAGAAGATTCCTGGTAAGTACAAACCTCTGTTTTACTGTAAAGAGATTTTCACTTTAATTATAGTAATTAATATGACCATTATTTGTTATGTTAAAAGAGCAGTTCTTAAAAAGCCTCTCTCATAAGGGCAGACAAATTATTATTATTATTATTATTATATAATCATAGCCTTGACATTAGCTCCACACCTTTTACACTTCAGGTTTTCATATCCTTTCTGTAATACTTTTACTACTCTCTCTCTCTCTCTCTCTCTCTCTCTCTCTCAGAGGGTAAGACTGTCGTTTTTGTGGCGCTCCACCAGACATTTAATCTAGATGAAATTGTTCCAGACAGCAGACGCTGTGTGAACAGGAAGGATGTGTTTGCTGTAGATTGCCCCTTTCATGAAGATCAGGGGCTGCTGAGATGCCTTCGCAATGATGAAGCAGTCAGAGCTGTGAAGAAGACCACCTGATCAGAAACCACGACGTAGAGTCCTAAATGTGACCCCTTTGACATGGTTAGGAAAATATAGCATTATAATAGTGCCTTTATTTAAGAGTTAGCCTGAGCTTAATGGACAAGAGAAAGAAAGTGCAAGTAGAGCAGACAATGAATTAGAGAGAATATGATGGATAAAAGAGTGTAACTTTAGGCACAGACTCACAGAGAGCATATTTAAAGTGACAATTTGGCCACAAATGAAACGTGCACAAACGTTACAGAGTTCATGATGGCTGGGTGTTGTAGTCCACGGCAGCCATGTTTACACCACAGCAAGTCGCGGATAACAACAATTATTTATTTATTTAAAAAAGAGCCATGACACTGTTTATCTATTTATATTCATGTTTAATGCCGTGAAAAGACGGTAATCCGTTAAACAAGTTAGTTCTGGTTATCCCTTACATTTTAGCAGCTATAAACCTTTGTTCTCTCACCTTTAAGAAGTAAAATAAATACTAAATAAGCTCGACATGTTACGGAGAAAGCCCAAACCATGTACAGCTATGTTGTCTAGCTAATGAGCTAGTGTGCTGTTTAGTTAGCAAACTGAAACTCACCATGCAAGGACTCCCAGTCCATCTCTCAATACACCAGAACACCTGAACCCTGTATTAAATGTCCTTGCTGGCTCGGTTTAGCCGACTGCAATATGCTTTTGGGTGGTGGTGTAGGTGGTCTTTTGGGTGGTCTTTTGGGTGGTGGTGTGGGTGTTTTTGTGAGTGGTGTTGTGGATGCTGTTCTGGGTGGTGTGGGTGGTCGTTTGCGTAGATCTGGGCCATCCCAATAATTGTTCCCTGGGTTAAGTATTGCAAAGAGCATTGTACTTGCCCCACTCCTCTTATTTAAATTCTCTTAATTAATGATTTAATTCATGATTAAAATAACATAGTTCAGAGTGCTTGATGTTTCATCCTAGAGCTTGTGTCAGATGTATATCTATAATATAATGATTTACAGTATAATGTATTCAATTCCTAAGTGCCTTGGATAAATATTTCTTTATGTCCTCCAGCTAAAGACTGCATGTGCTTTACACCATGTGTTTACAGAACAGCTTTGTTACCTCTCCTAACCTCACTGAGTGTCACCCTGGATTAAAATGTCCTTGTGATTATTGTGTAGAAAGAGGGAGGTTTCATGACCCTTTAACAGAGAGCCTGACAGAGTGAAAGTGAAAGTGAATTTAGCAGCCTTCCTGTCTCTCTAAATGGATTCTCAAGAGAGCATTGATCCTCGACTGACCCTTTAAGCATGACGTAATAGAATTCCTCAATGTATATAAGATATATAAAGAAGTCTAAAGTACTCTCTTTGTGTATTAACATGTGTTGTAACGGCCACCTAATGTTAAATACTGAATGTTCATGACCCGTTAAGATGACGTCTTCTATGGTGTACATTATTGTGTGAACCATTCTATAAAGACTCGTGGGACTACCGGTTCATCTGCCTCGGGTTTTCCTTCTTGCCTTCTGTTTTTATCTTTCATCCGAGCAGACTTCGAAATCCTCTGATAGACGTTACAGTGTGTAAAAATGTCTGCTGCATGTGACATTTCTTACATCGAGGTCTTTTACAATTATTAATGCCAGGACTAAAATGGAAGCGCAGTATAGATTTGATATGCACACGTTCATGAGTTAGAAAACATATTCCACTTAATTGTCCATCATACACCAACAAAAGGAATTATTTCTGCACAAAAGGCGGTAAAGATATAAAAGTATGAAAATTTCATATCATGATTATCATGAGCAATGCTACCACGGTTATCAGTATTATCACGGTGTTGTTAAATTGTGCTGAAAATGGACAAAAAGTACTGATACACACACTGAAATCATTTAAACAGGTTTTATATTTGATTATAAAGTGATGGACAGTTGTCACTGGGCTTGCTGTGATCATTTAGTTCAGTTAGAGAACATGGCGGAAGGTAGTGATGGCGCTCGGGGGAATATCCGACCTTCCACGAGGACCAAATCCGAAGTGTGGTCATATTTTGGATTTTATATAAATGCTGAGGGAAACTTAATAGAAGATGGTAATCCTGTCTACAGAGCTTGCCAGAAGAAAGTCGCTCCGATTATAAATATCTAAATATATATTTCCATCCATCCATCCATCCATCTTCTACCGCTTACTCCTTCTTCAGGGTCACGGGGAACCTGGAGCCAAGCCCAGGGAGCATCGGGCACAAGGCGGGGTACACCCTGGACAGGGTGCCAATTCATCGCAGGGCACAATCACATACTCATTCACACATCCATTAAATGTTTATTTATTTATTTATTTATGCATGTATGTATGTGATGCTAATACTATGTCTGTTCCAGTGTATTGAAGTCTGCATTCATGGTAAACGGTTTTGAAAGCTTTTAACCCAGGTAACAATCACAAGCATGACTACAACACAAAACACAACAATACCCACTCCAAAACCCGCACCGATTCCCACACCAAAACCCACACCAATACCCACACCAATAGCCAGGAAAATGCCCAGAACAAGCAATATCCTGATACATGTGTGACGCACCTGCAAAAAAAAAAAAAAGATTAAAAATAAGACCAAATATGTCTCAGATAAATTATTCTCTGAGGAAATATTTCCTTTATATAAAAACACGCTTCACATGTAAAATACAGTGAAAAGATCATTTTAAACCAGAGTAGTTTCTGACCAGAAGGTGGCGGTAGAGCCTGTGTGTTTTCTGTTCAGCATATTGCAGTTCACTAAACTGCAATATGAGCAGTTGCCGAGCCAGCAAGGTCATTTAATACAGGGTTCAGGTGTTCTGGTGTATTGAGAGATGGACTGGGAGTCCTTGCATGGTGAGTTTCAGTTTGCTAACTAAACAGCACACTAGCTCATTAGCTAGACAACATAGCTGTACATGGTTTGGGGTTTCTCCGTAACATGTCGAGCTTATTAAGTATTTTATTCACCACTGTATGATATATATATATATATATATATATATATATATATATATATATATATATATATATAAAAGCACTGTAAATGAATACGTGCTATTTTAGTCTTTTTTTCATGATCCTGACACATTAGCGTAGCAAAAAATCATGTTCAGTAATGTCAACAGTGGAAAATGTTATGAGAGAGGAGATTGTCATTGCGTTTTAAAACTGCTAAAAATTTTATAGTGCAACTTGGAGACCTGATTGACAGGGACGTTTTAGCTCTGACGTGCCAGCTAATGTGTTCTTAACACCTGGTTCATGTGTGTTAAGAGCTGGGGGAGAGTAAACATGTGGATTGGGAGTGCTGAGTTTGGTAAACCCTGCTTCAGTCTGCTAACTAAAACACACATTAGCTCCGTAAACGTGACGTTATAACTGTACCAGGGTTAACACAGTAGAACAGATACGTACCATGCCTTGGATATCGAGGGTGGATCGCCCCCCAGTTTCTGCATCGGATATACATAGTTGGAACTTCGGAAGTCAGCAGGGGCGTGGGGGGAAATATCAACAAAAGGAAAGAATTAGATTAGATCATCTACTCGCTTTCGTTTTGTACAGTGTCACACTGACTTTACTCTTGCTTTACTTTTGTCTGCTAGCGTTGGAGCAATAGAGGAAACAGAGCTAGCAGGTAGGACTTCCTGTAAGAACAAAATTCAGCCCATAAATTGATTGTACAGCGAGCCAAATAAACCCAAATGTGTTTGATGCACGGAATTCTCAATTCTGACTGGCCAGAAGGTGTTTTTTTTTTTTAATCTATAACTGTAGTGCATGACAAACTGTGTCTTATTAACGTCTACATTAAGAAAATAAAGAAAGCCTGGTAGGGAATGACTCATTATAGCGGCTATAAGTTTGTAAGCGTGAATAGTAAAAGGAACTATAAACGGATGAAAAGGATGGCATACTGTTCTTTAATAAATACAATGTAATCATCAAAAATAGCTTTAATTTTTTTTAATCGTCGGCAAAATGCTGTTGTATAACGGGAACAAATCACTTGGGGATGTGCTCTTATTGTTGATCCTTTTCCCATGACAGCACACGTTTTATACATATTATCCGACTCATAACCACATAAACCTGAGCTAACTAACTGGGTAGAATTATTTTCAGGTGAAGATTAATTGTTTAATGAGGGAGGGTGTGGCTTAAAGTAATTAACATTCTATATTAGATGTGGTTAATTATTAGGTAACTTTGCTACCTCAGGAAAACGGGCCATGAAAGAGATTTAACTGAGACTGTAAAGTGAAAATTTGTAAATTGTTTATTAGAGGGATACAGCACACTGCAGACTGTAAATCTATTGAGGCATGACCACCGGATAATCAAACACTTTGTTATGAAAGAAAAAAACGTTCTTACCCCAACACAGCGTGCACAGCTGGAGTCGTCCTCAATGTGGTCGTCGCGTCTCAGGTGCTTCTTCACGGCTCTGATTGCGTCGTCATTGCGCAGGCAATTCAGCAGACCTTGGTCTTCATGATAGAGACAATCTACAGCAAACACTCTGTCTGTGTTTACACAGAGTCTGCTGTCTGGAGCGATGTAATCCGGATCATATGTGTGGTGGAGCACCACGAGAACAACAGGCTTACCCTCTGAGAGAGAGAGAGAGAGAGAGATGGAGAGAGAGAGAGAGAGAGAGAGAGAGAGAGAGAGAGGGAGAGAGGGAAAGGGAGAGAGAGAGAGAGATGGAGAGGGAGAGAGAGAGACAGAGAGGGAGGGGGAGAGAGAGAGAGATGGAGAGGGAGAGAGAGGGGGAGGGGGAGGGGGAGAGAGAAATGGGGGGAGGGAGAGGGGGGGAGGGGGGAGAGAGAGAGAGATGGAGAGGGAGAGAGAGGGGGAGGGGGAGAGAGAGAGAGATGGAGAGGGAGAGAGAGGGGGAGGGGGAGGGGGAGAGAGAGAGAGACAGGGAGGGAGAGAGAGGGGGGAGGGGGGAGAGGGAGAGAGAGAGGGAGGGGGAGAGAGAGGGAAAGGGAGAGAGAGAGATGGAGAGAGAGAGAGAGAGAGAGAGAGAGAGGGAGGGAGAGAGAGAGAGGGAGGGAGAGAGAGAGAGGGAGGGAGAGAGAGAGAGAGGGAGGGAGAGAGAGAGAGAGAGAGAGAGAGAGAGAGAGAGAGGAGACGACACTGAGTTAATTACTTTACACACTTTTTTGAGGGTTATACCAGGTGATTTAAATCTTTACTACTATAAATGGTTCAGTAAGTACAGTGGCAGTAATAGGAGAGGTGTGTATGAGAGTGAAGAGTGTACGTCTGAACCCAGTGATGGCTCCTGAATGTTTAAGGAGATTAATACTCGGTTTGGGAAAAAGATAAATAGTTTGCTTACTTGCTTAGCCTTAGCTTAGTCATATTTGATAGTAATAATAATAATAATAATAATAATAATACTTCACTACTTACATTATTCAATTATGCATTTATTACTCAAATAATACTAATTATAAATGAAGATTTTAAAGTAATTTCTTACAGTAAACTACAGTTGGTTTATTTTTTTGACAGTGAACACAGGAAGAGAGAGTTGTTTGTACTTACGAGGAATTTTGGCCATTGCAGCTCCAATGTCAGTTCCAGCTCGAGACACAATTGGGACAAAAGCAATGATGACATCACTGTCGTTTACCGAATTCACTTCACGAAGTTTTTGTGAAATTGTCAGACGCTCCATGAGGGTCTTGTGGGAATTCACGGTGTTCCCAAGGACCATGACAAAAAATCTGATCATCGCTGGAAAGACTGTACATCAGGAAAAAAGAAGCAGCTTTTACATGATTAACTATGGAAATAAAGGGTTAATGGAATGGGCTGAAAACATGCAAATGCTACAATTTCTCAAGTCGCATTCACAGAGCAAATGGTTCAACAGGATCAGCACAATATCACATAATATCATGCAATAAGATTTTATCAAGAACACATACCTTGGATCATTTTGAAGGGGGATCTCAGCCGAGTTACACGCTCTGGACTGAATTCGTTGGTGGACAAAGTGCAAATCACAGCTTGTTTTTTATCTGGTACTTTTACTTTCACTTTTAGGGCTCAGGCTGCGTTTCTTGGAAACAATGAACAAATGAAGCGTCTATAAATACCTCAGTGCAGAGAATGTTTACAGTGTGAACATGAATGTGTAATGCATAAAACCGACTGTGGAGTCACTGTTATCACCCTGAAGTTGATTTATATTCTCTTTTAGTTGATCACTGTATATTTTATCCAGTAAAATATAAAATGATGCACTTTATACAAGCAGCACTCTTGGGATCTTGTGTTTTGCCAGTGAGACTTTTCAGTCATTTCAGTTTTATTTCTGAAAACGTCAGGAAAAGTGGACTGTAATGCCTTAGTGGACCAGTGACAGGGTGAAGTACTCAGTACCAGACTCGTTCTTCATTCCTGTAGCGTTGTGAACATTGGCCTCAGTGACCGCCTCTCACCACTCAGAAGTGTGTGTCTTTACCTACATGTGTGTGTATATTTAACGAGTAGCAGATATTTAACTGAAGAACATGTTTGGAGGATTTCTCTGATGGTCTATGAAGTCTATTTAAAAAAACAACAACAAACAACTTATACAGTTTACATGCTAAATAATAACTTAATGTTAATTAGGTAAAATAAAATAAAGCTAAGTAAAATAAAAGGAAAATTGCATTAGGTTGAAATGCCTTTTAGAAGATATACGCTCCTGAAGAATACACGAATGTTCACTCGATCCCTCATAAATGCAGGAAAGTGTCAAATTCATACATACACGTGTTGATTTGCGGGTATTATCTCCATCCCAGACGACTTGTTCAGAGTGTTTGGTCACATATCTACTTTACTTACTCATCTCTTCATTCAGACAGGAGAGCAACTGAAAAGATTTGTCATATCTCTCATTTTGTACCATTTTAAACATTTATTAAATAAAATATCTACAAGTTTGTGTAGTTAAAGTATTCTTTTTTTCTCAACAGCGTACAGACGCTGACGTGGTTATGTTTATTGTGGTTATAAATAACGGCGTTGCTAGTTTAGAGATACTGGTCTTGACACGATAAAATTAAACAAATGTCATACGTTTAATATCTTGATTTTGTTTTCCCGGTAAGGTCACATGATCGGAAACCTATCAAATGTGCTGTGTGCTGGTTTTGTGTAGCCTGGGTGTGGACACTTGGATCTGCATGCTTGGGTAGGAGGTGTTTTGTTCTTTCTGAACTTTCTTGTTTTTCAGCATTCCTCCTGAGTACACCCCTTGTCCACACATTGTTGTTCCTTTTGTCGTTTTGCTTCGTTTGGTTCTCCATGTTTCAGCTTCTAAGCAAAGGCACACTTGTGATTACACTGCAATCCAAGTCTACTTTGAAATCCTGATATCTTGTTTCTTTCATTTATAATACAATTTTATCACCTGTCTCTTTTGTGGATATTGATTATTGGTGTGATGATGGATTATAATGTAGTATAAACCCTAATAAAGTCACTCAGTACTTGTGTTAAACTGTTTGTGTCTCACAGGCTTTATCACCCATGGACAATGCGACACTTCAGACTGTAAGCTGAAGATTAGAAAATGGTTTCTGTTTCTGTTTCTGTTCATAAAAGGCATTCATTCACTCATACAAGCTACATTTGATACTTTCTGCCATTATCTTTGACTGTTCCATGCACTTTTATTTTCTATACTGAGTAGAGGTTTGTTCCCAGGTTTGGATTAGATCTGCTAATATTTGAAAAGCCCTGAACTTGGATCCAGTTGCATCTGGTTTCCAATCATTGAGACATAAAGCCACACTTTGAGATTGCACTGATCTGAAATGTTGTCAGTGATATTAAATGGATCACACTGCCATCCAAAGAACTGCACTGTGTTTTAGTCGTCTCATTGACGTCAAATTGTCTAATCTGGAGCCATAAACTAATCACTTGGAGAATCTGACGTTTTCTGGAGACTTTGACTGTCATGTTTGCTTCTTCTTCTTCTTCTTCTTCTTCTTCTTTGCATGCAAAACCCTTCATTATGTTTATTTCTCTGAAAAGTGGTCTCTTATGTAATACGTTGCTTTCTCTTCTAACGTAAATATTTTTCTGCAACATTATATTTTTGGATAAGTAATGTTTGGAGATCTAAAACGTTTCTGTACTGACTCGATAAAGCAGAATTCATTAAATAAATATCTATAACAAAATTTATGCTAAACAAACAGAGTCCCTAAGACTGTTGCACAGTACTGTGTATTTTACTCATTTGATTTATTTCATTTAATTTTAGTTTATTTTTAATTTAATCTTAAATCAAATCTTTCTATTAATCCTGAATGAACCTTCCCCCCCCCCTCCCCAATTTAACTTATTAACTTTTAACAAAACCACAAATGAACACATTTTTGTCCCCCATGCCTATAGTTTATTATTGAACAGAGAAGTGTTTATTTAATATTAACAAGTTTTCTAAACCACATACCACGATATCAGGCAAAGCAATATTATCCGTATCACATGTTTTGACTGTGTTCAGTGGCATCATTCAACTCATGCACAGACTCCTTAGTGGAACTCTGAATAACAAGTATGAGGACAGCGTTTATACCAATAAAAATCCAAAGAGTCCACTTGTAAAGGCTGTAGTATCTCAGGGACACAGATATGATAATCAGCAGCGATATCTCCAAAATTAAGAAGGTGAAGAAGCTGTACCCTTCTGGCAGAACAAAGTAAAAAAGAAAGATGCTCAGCACGGCGCATAACCAAGGAATCAGTTCGGTCTTGTCCGCAGCCTGCAGGGGAAGAGAGTGAAATTAGCTGGTTTACACACAAGCACACCAGTTTCCTGTACGACACACCGGCTGATCAAAATATAGAAAAATATTTAAACTACTTATAACAAAATATGATAACATGCATGTTTAAATTAATCGTATAAAATATGTTCACTTTAAAAATGTACAAATAACGGTGCATGCGTTGGCTGTAGCATTTATCACGGCTGTATCATGGTGTCAGTGACTGTAGTGCGGCAGATGTTTAACATTTTATTCACAATCAACAGGCTCCATTCAGAGACCTTATATGGTGTTTCTCCTCCTAGATGCTTTATTACTCTTTTCAGTGCCTCATCATTGGTTCGGGAGTTCAGCAGTCCCATGTCTTCATGATAGAGACAGTCCACAGCAAACACGTCATTCCTGTGAACAGAGTGTCTGCTGTCTGGTGCGATGTGATTAGGATCATATGTGTGGTGGAGAGACACCAGAACGACGCGCTTGTATGAATGTTCTGCTGAGAGAGAGAGAGAGAGAGAGAGAGAGAGAGAGAGCGAGAGAGCTCACATTACATATATAATTCATATTTAAATATATATTATATACAGAGGTTTTCAATAAAGGCTGCTTTCACACTTGCCCTGTTTTTATTTTAAGTACTGACCTGAACATTTATGTGCTGATGTAAAATAAGTCGCCCCTTGCGATGCTCCCACTGCAACCGTGACAACGCTTTTAGCAGTCCTAGCTAGTCTCACACTTGCATTCTACATTAGATTTATTATGATCAGTAATGAAGATGAAATAAAGACTGGTGTAACTCTGGTGATCAGGGGGTTGTTTTGTCTTCGCTACAGCTTTGGAGGCCGAAAAGTTAGAGTTAGAGTTTTTATGCAACTTGACTGCATTGAACATCCCACACATACAATACACACCATTTTTATGATACACTGCAACACTGCCAATCAAATATTTTCTATTCAGTCCATCGTAAATCGTCTCATTTTCACTCACTAACCAACCTGATCAGTTCAGGCAGATAAAAATGTGCTTGATGTCACTTTTCATTTTTATTTGAACTTTTTGCAGATTTAGGTTCCCAAAAACACAGAAGGCAGCTTTCCTGTAGGACTACATAAAAACATGTTCTGGAAAATGCTTACAGCTGAGGAAAAAACATGGGTAAATGTGAAAGCAGCCTTATGAATGCGTGTGTTTACTGGGAATTCTTTCAAGAGCAGCTTGAATGTCCGTTCCAGCTCGAGACACAATCGGGACGAAAGCAATGAGGACATCACAGTCATTCTGCGAGTCCACTTCATGTAGCTTCACTTCGGATCTGAGACGATCCATAAAGTGCTTATCGGAGTTCATGGTTTTCCCTAAAACCAGAGGGTAGACACTGCGTACTGGAGATCAGAGAACAGAACATAAATATACAATAAATACACAAGAACATGAGCAGTGCAATCGTTCAGAAAGCCATGCTTCACGGTTTATATTCACAGAATGAAAAACATACAGTATTAAGTGTACAGGAGTTATAAAGAGACACATATTACATCATCCCAGGACTGCACTGCAGCACTTCATTATAAGGGTGAGTGATATAACGATATCATTGATTTCACAATACTGTATATTAGCATTATGATGCACAATATCATGGATATTGTCAGGTGTTGGGGATTTTATGTCTCCAGGATAGACTGGTGTGAATGTGCTCACAGGGCTTTCAGACATTAAAAAAACAACACACTAATATAAGGTTTAATTTTTATTTTTTACATTCACATCACATTATTTTCTCAACAAATATCTTAAAGTGGGTTATTTTGGAGTGCTGTAGAACAAGGAAAGAGCAACAGCGCCACCAATGGTCGTAAAAAAACCCGACACAAAATGGCACCAAAAACACAAAAACAAAAAACCCTTCCATGCATAATTATTAGCATGACATCACAGCTTAGCAGTCAGGACCGTAAATGAATGCTTATAAACATTTAATAATGAACTCGTCAGGATTAAAAACACGCTGTTACTGTTTACTGAACATTTTATTCTTAATTCACAGGGTCTTAGACGTAATCTAAACCAAATAATAAACATGTTATGTTTAATATTTACATTTACAGATAATACAGACATTTACTTAGCGTTTTTGGGAGGAGTCTCCAGTGTTAACACTTATACAGTATACAGCAACAGTATACAGCAAAAGTATAGGAACAGATAGTTTTAAAGTTAATTAAATCTCCCTCACACCGCAGAAAACCTATTTTTTTCCAGAAGTGCATGATGAAATATCACACTTCTGGGGAAAACCATAAACTAGCTGTATTTATAACCCCATGACGTCGGATTATTCAGCCATCATCGGGAATGAACGGCATGGCTGTTGAGCTATGCCAAAGGTGGAGGGGGCACTTGCGAGATACTTCTCTCCATCAGGTAATTTAGGGTGGTCAACTTTGCTATCCAAGCCATGTGAGGCCACGTCAGTGTTGGGGGGCAAGGCCTATGTGTTAGTTGTGACAGAGAATACAGCGGTGGTCTCATATATCAACCACCAGGGGTGATTACGTTCATGCCCCCTGTTCAGGCAGGCGCAACTAATTATTCTCTGGGCAGAGGGAAAGTTTTTGTCAGTGAGTGCAATGTACAATGTGAGGGCAGACATCCTGTTGAGGAAGGGCTGAGGCCCAGGGATTGGAGGCTCCATCCACAACTGGATGTGTTCGGCCAAGAGGAAGTGGGTGTGTTCGCCTCAGAGGAGACAACATACTGCCCGCTGAGGTTCGCCCTCAGTCCTCCAGCACCACTGGGGCTGGACGCCATTGTGCACACGTGGCCGAGATCACGTCTGTACTCTTTTCCCCCAGTTGCTCTGCTCCCACAAGTTCTGGCGAGAGTTCGCCAAGACCATCTATGTCTGCTTCTAGTAGTACCTTATTGGCCAGCTCGAATATGGTTCTCAGAGATAATATCCCTGCTAGACGGCACTCCTTGGGAGATTTTGTCTCAAGCTGGAGGGCTGATTTAAGACCCTCAGCCAGAACTATGGAAACCGTGGGTCTGGCCCCTGAGGGGCACCAGCTCATAGATTCTGGTCTCGCAAGTGAGGTTGTAGAGACCATATTGAATGCTAGAACACCATCCCCGAGGAAATTGTAAGCACTCAAGTGGCGATTTTTTGTTTTTTGTCTTGTGGTATTAGTTTAGTTTTCACAAACATCACATCAAAATTGATATTGTATCATATTAACCCTTATTATATCAGGCGAATGTAATGATTTCAGGTACACATAATGCCAAGAAATTCTTATATGGTTTAAATAATAAATTAAATACTGCTGCTGATACTATTACTACTACTACTACTAATAATAATAATAAATTATAGTATTACTGCATGAAACTTATGTTGTGATATTTTACTCAAGAATTCATTATTATATTCTCAGTGAACATGCA
>NC_071281.1:17539919-17632419 GCF_023375685.1 Ictalurus furcatus
GTGTTTTTGTTCCTGGAGACAAAATGACACACAGTTGTAGTTCGATTCCTGTCAGCTTTTCCACAGAGCTTATAAATTACAGCAGAATAAGTGGTCGCTTCGTGAACATTCGCAGCCAATCATTACAGATATAAATTCTGTACTACATCCTGTTTCGAATAAAAGTGAAATAATGGAGGAAAGAGAGTTTCCAAACTCCTCAGCATTTCTCATATCTAAAAGGAAAGTCACATTTTTATTCTGCTCTTCCGAACACACCTGAATGGGTTAATTATGGAATGAGCAATGAGAAAATTTACATATGACAATTTTTATTATTTTATTTGAATGTGTAAGTAAAGTTTTGTTGTTGAATTTGATCAGACTGAAATTATGTTTCATTGTTTAAATTTTCGTGCAAGGTTTCAAATTCAATTTCATAATAATCAGGTGTAAAAAAAAATAATAATAATAATTCAAATTCAACTTTTGGTGGAAAAATCCATCTTAAATCCAATTCTTCAAAATCGGGATCAAATTTTCAAAACAGTCCGTCCTGGAGCACTGATCCGATCGTCACCTTTTCAGGCAGTGAGTCAAGAATGTACTGTTTTGAAACTTTTAATTTGAATTGCTTTTTTATTCGTATTATTTTGGCACAAATATAACTTCCGGCTAACTTCCGGGTTGGGCTAAAAATATACGTCATCCCTGCAGGAACGACGACATTAGTGTCCGACACTTAATGCGGAGATAAAGTCCATCTCTGAGGCGGGGAATTATTACATTTATGATGGAGAAGTTGCCAACGTGCATGTGACAGCAGTCCCATTCACAAAGCTCTCGGGTTATGTCAAGATCACAACAAAGCAAAAAATGAATAACGCATGACCGCTTAGGGCTTCCGTAGATTATTAATAGACCAATCCTTATATATTGTACAGTTTGTTGCATTTAGAATAGATCTACCATAATTAATAAGAAAAACGGATTGACAAACCTCCCGGAATTTTGAAGAAAGACATATTGGTGTACAGAACTGCAGAGCCGCGGCAGCCTTCTCCGACCGAAAGTTAGGACGGAACTAACTTTCATTTTCGATTTTACACATGACTCGACTCACAAGACTCAGTAGAACCACCTTTTTTCTCTTCCCTTGTTTTTTTTTTTTTTTTTAAATCCCATTACCCTTATTCGGCTAAATTTCTCATCACATCTTACTTACTGAAATATCAGCATAAGCCCTTCAATTTATTCTCAATATTAAACACACTAATGCCTTTCCAGAGTTATTTCTCAGCTACTGAATCATCTAAACGGCTCTTCAGACCTAGGAGTCGGCTCCCAGCGTTCACATAAAAAGCCGACTCAAGGAGCCGACTCATTCGTAAACGACACATCAACTCCAAACTTAACACCTCAGTATTATACAGTAACAGTGTATTAGATTCAATAAATGTCGGAGTTGACTCTCGATTCCCAGTCCCTATTAGAGAATCGACTCTTTTCGGAGAGATCCTTTCACAACTATATCGGCAGAAAATAATAATAATAATAATAATAATAATAATAATAATAATAATAATATAAAGTTTATTTTATAAAGCACCTTTAAAAGTAGTTTCTCAAAGCACTGTACACAAAATAAGCAGTACACAGAAAAATAAAACATATAAAAGTTGATAAGAATAACAACATTAATAATAATAATAATAAAAGAAGACATCAGCAATCAGATGCAAGTTTAAAAAAGTGTGTCTTGAGTAATAGTCTAATACTTGTCTAACTTGTCTAAGTCTAACTTGTCTAATAGTAAATAAACATGACGAGCATTTGTTTTTGTTCTCTTTGTCAACTAATACAATAAACGTGACAAATGAACAGTGAGAAAATAAACTTTATTGTTTTAATACAATCCATAATGTCCGAGACAGAGTTATCATTATATACGCATTATCAGCGTCCGAATTCGCCACTCATTTTCCTTCACTTCTTCCCCATATAGTGGACTCAAATGTCTTTCGCTATATAGGGAAGAGTGAAGGAGTGAGTTGTTTCAGACACAGCATAGGTCTCTATCAGTGCTGTTCCACCAGACATTCTGGTAATGCATGGTGAGAAATCCATAACACCACATTGTTAAGTGTTAAATTCAATTCCTCTTATTGCAGAGTACCAAGAGAAGCAATTAGGGACTAATAGGATGGCGCTAGTAAAAATACTTGGACTGGTCAAAGATTGGTCAAATGACATCACTAAGAGTCATCATTTAAGTCAATCTACCGCCAGTCATTATAAAAAAATAATAATAATTATTTAAAAAACCAGTGTAAGTATGGCTGTGTTCCAGATTGTTTACTACAGTCTTAAATAAACCCCTTCAGTGTTTGTAAACCAAAAGACATGCATGGCCAACCTAGTTGCAGAAAAACCCGAAGAGACTAGGCATAAATGTTCAAGGTGTAATGTTTTATGAACTTCAAGGATGGCATGGCATTGAAAATCAAAGGTGCCATAACAAATGCCATGAACTCATCTGTTAGCTGAAACAGTTAAGCTAGTTAACTTTAAGGTAGAGAAACATGTCTACTCTATGCAACTCCTCAGTAAGAATGTGTTATTCTAAGCTATTTAGTGTTAGCTAGCTAGTTCCTCGATCTAGATAGATTTAAGCAAGCTACGTAAGTTTGTTAAAGCGATATAAATTAGGCCTTAACAAGTTAAGCCTGTCAAATTCTTATTTAGCACACAAAGTTCACGGATAGTTAACTAGGCGGCTGTGATGAAATGTGTGCTACAAAGACGGGCATTTTAATGAACTTCTCAGACCCATTATCCTTCCTGTAACCACAACAGTCCTCTGTTGGCTTGGAAAGATTCTGACACCCTGCAGCAGGTCGTGGACGAAGGCTGCAGTTTCTGAAACCTCTTGAGCTCCTCATTCAGCTCAGCGAGGTCAGACGAGAGCGCTTTGTTTGAAGAGGAGACAAAAAAAAAACCTTTAATGCCATCTGCTGGTCAAAAAGTGTATTTTGTATGTATTTTTACACAGCGCCGTGCTCCTCTGCCAGCAGCCATCTTCAGCAGGTGTCCCGGTGCTGCTGGGTGAATGCTAATCGGTGGCTCTCTGAGTGAGCAGTGAGCTGACGGTGCTGTTTGTGGGTGTGGCCTTCCCCTGACAGTAGCAGCAGCAGGTGAACTGCCCACTGTGACTCTGGCCAGCTCCAAGCTTCCGCTGCACACTCAAACAACTCAACAAATGCCTCTGGGTCATGCTGCGGTCCCATCTGGCAAGGACTCCATGACCGCCAATCTTCCTCAAATCCTGGGTTTCATCATCAGAGTAACAATTCCCTTTGTGGTTCAGAAGGACATGAGGAAATGGGAGGCAGGCTTACAACTCACAAGAGTCTTTATTCTCTTTGGGGTTTTTTCCCTTTCGCTTTTCAGCAAACTTCTTTTATTTTTAAAGATGCACACACGCACACACACACACACACACACACACACACACACACACACACACACACACACACACACTCAGCTCTGTGCTGCTCAGCTCTCTCAGTCTCTGGCTTGTTAGGGGGCTCCTGAAGGCAGAAACAGACACACATACAGCGGTGTTTAAAAGTGTGTGAACCGTTTAGAATTTTCTATACATCAACGTCAGTGTCAGCTTTATTGTCATTTTTTAGCACATCACATGGCAATGGATAAAAACGAAACACAGTTCCTTATCAAGTATAAAGTGTGGCAGCAGTGGGGAGGTGATACATAAGCAGAGTTGGGTGTAACTGTTACCGTAACCTAATGACTTTGACTGATAACACAGTACTGTACGGCATTACATTTTAAAATTCATATAATTTGATTATAGTTACCGATGTCAATAAGATGACGTTAATTGCTTTACAAATTTTTTAAATGAATCACGTTTTGCCCCAAAGATTTATTCTTTAGCCACAAATAATTCTCCACTCGGAGCGGTTTGTCACGACGTAACTGAACGTCGGTTAAAGAAGACGCCTGTAATTTTATATCTTCCGTGAACGGAGGCGAGACCGATCAGACGGGGTTTTCAGGAAAATACGTGGAAGCACTCGTGTCGGATTGGCTCACGGTCTCTCAATTCTGCCAAACGCTAGCTCATACAGTCAGTGAGGAAAAATGGATCTATTTTTTAACCAGTAAAGGGGTTGAAACTGAAACACTAACATCCTTTGATGCTGAGAAGGAGAACAAGGTGTGTAAATGTCTATACGAGTTCCCGTTTACGTGAACATGATATGAGCAGAGCATAGTGAAAGATAATGCACTTTTGCATGGCACAAAAGAAGTTAATCCGTGAAACAAGTTCGTTCTGCTTATCCCTTACATTATAGCAGCTATAAATATTAGTTCCAGGTGGATTGCAGCTCTTCCAGATGGAAATCACGTCATCTCTGTGTTGTTTTGACTGGTGTTACCTGGTTTATTTAAGACCTCTTAATTCATGATTTAATTCATGATTAAAATAACAGTTCAGAGTGCTTGATGTTTCATCCTAGAGCTTGTGTCAGATGTATATCTATAATATAATGATTTACAGTATAATGTATTCGATTCCTAAGTGCTTTGGATAAATATTTCTTTATGTCCTCCAGCTAAAGACTGCATGTGCTTTACACCATGTATTTGTAGGGTTTAGGATTAAAAAAAAAATCTGTATATAGATTATAATATAGTGTTAATGTATGACAAACTACAGTAACAGATTCCTTAATCACTTCTCTCTTTAGTCTACATCTATTATTTACAACAACTTAAAAAAAAAAAAAAATTACAGAACAGCTTTGTTTCCTCTCCTGACCTCACTGAGTGTCACTCTGGATTAAAATGTCCTTGTGATTATTGTGTAGTCCATGAATGTCAATGTGTGTGTGTGTGTGTGTGTGTGTGTGTGTTTCAGTCCCTCAGCATAGACATGAAATAAAATCTGACATGACAGGTTGGAAAGAGGGACACAGAGGGTGTGTGTGTGTGTGTGTGTGTGTGAGAGGGAGAGAGAGAGAGAGAGAGAGAGAGAACGGAAAACTTGAATATAGAGCGTCACATGTTACCTGTTTGATGCTGACAGGATGTTTACAGTAAATATATAAAGAAGTCTGAAGTACTGTCTTCGTGTATTAACACGTGTGTAAAAATGTCTGCCGCATGTGAATAAATAAACAAACACCAGTAATGTGATGCGGTTTTAATAAAACATATAGTTGGACATTTCTTACATCGATATCTTTTACAATTATTAATGCCAGGACTAAAATGGAAGCGCAGTATAGATTTGATATACACACGTTCATGAGTTAGAAAATATATTCCACTTAATCGTCCCTCATACACCAACAAAAGGAATTATTTCTGTACAAAAGGCGTTGGCCTCATTTACAGTTTCCATGCTCTGTCTGTGTGACACCTGGATACTGAATACTGGACATACAGTGTGTGTGTGTGTTATATATATATATATATATATATGTGTGTGTGTGTGTGTGTGTGTGTGTGTGTGCAAGATGCTAATGAGATGTGTACACAAAGGATTTTCTTTAAATAATACAGCCAGTGACAAAAAGAATAATTAAGCTATAACTGATCTGTAGGAAACTTTCTACTATTATTCTCTTACAATTATGTAATGTGTGTGCGTGTGCGTGTGCGTGTGCGTGTGTGTGTGTGTGTGTGTGTGTGTGTGAGAGAGGGTTGAAGGGAGTGTCCATAAAAGCAATGTGACTATTTAATACTCATTAGCTTCAAGTTAACGATGCAAATAATCCATGAGTTAATGCTAAACAACAGCGTGAGCCCTAAATGTTGTTTTATAATATGGTACACAGTTAAAATGGCTTCCCGGTTTCACTCATAGATATACACACTAGAGCCCTAAATAGGGGAGGAAGTGCACACTACAAAGTGCACACCACTCCAGAAGACTTGTGCTGCTCTTTTGCTCATTTTCATACAACCTTTTGATTAAGATATGCAACCGAATATGTATATATATATTTTTTTGTTTTGTTTTCTCCACCTGATTTTTCTTGTATATAATAATAATAGCGATTTTTTTGTTGTTGTTGTTGCAAATAAACAAAGAAAGAAATACAAAGAATGTCTCACCCTAACCCTCTGGATCCATAAAGTAATGTGGCGTTTTTTTCTCTGCAAAAATAGTGTTTTGTGTTTTGCTTACTCACTCACACATCACTGAATTGTGTCAAATAGTCTAATCAAGCTAGCTAGTTCTGTTTAGTCTGATGTCAAATCAGTTAGCTAATTTAGCTAACTAGCTAACATGTTAGCAAGACGATCCTTTCTGTATTTTTTTTGGAAACAGTTTGGGAATCTGTTTACAATATGTCCATGGAAACCCATTCATTTCACTGTGCTGATGGGGAACCGACATGGCAGCCATGAAGTTTCACTTTATTTCATTCAAAATGGCGTCTTCATCTAGCTAGGTCTCTATCAGTGCTGTTCCACCAGACGTTCTGGTAAGTTATGGTGAGAAATCCATAATACCAACATTGTTTAATGTTCAATTCTATTCCTCATCTTCCTGCGTATCAAGAGAAACAAACAGAGACAAAGTGGGTGGAGCTAGGAAAATACAGACCACAAACTGGTCAAACGCAATCACCAAGAGTCATCGTTTAAGTCCAACTACCGCTGTTTAAAAAACAAAACAAAAACTGTACAAGTATGGCTGTGTGCCAAAATATTTACTAGAGAATTAAATAGACCCCGTTAGTGTTTGTAAACCAAAAGACATGCATGGCCAACCTGGTTGCAAAAAGACTGGTTGAGATTAGCAACCTAACGGTAAATGGTACTAGTAGGACTGAGGAATCTATGCAGAATTTTATTTAGGAATCTGACTGACATTAGCTAAAATGTAATCCACTTATTATGGAATAACACTAAAAGACAGGGCGTGGTATTCATCTAACAGTTTTAAATGGTGTAACGCTAGAAGATCCTTGTGGCTTGGCTTTCTGTCAGTGGCTAAATGATGCTAAGCGGTGGCTAATGACCAGACATATATCTCATTGAAGCTCTGAGCATATAAACTAGGGAGAAACTGAAGGCATCCAAGTCCCTTGATGATTACAACTTTGTTGCTTGTGTGAACGTTCGAGGCGTAATATTTTATGGCTACAACTTCGAGGATGATGTGGCACTGAAAGCCAAGGTGCTCATCTGTTAGCTGAATAAAGCTAAGCTAGTTAACTTTACGATAGATAAACATGTCCGTTATAGACAACTCCTCAGTAAAAATGTGATCTAGCTTTTTAGTATAAGCTAGATTATTTCTTTTTCGATTCTAAGTGAGCTATGCAAGTTTGTTAAAGCAGTATAGATTAGACATTTTAGCCAACTAATAAGCTAAGCCTGTCAAATTCTTACTTAGCACACATAGTTAGCTAGGTGGCTGAGATGCAGTTTAATTAGTTACTCGAACCCATTATCCTTCCTGTAACCACAACCGTCCTCTGTTGGCTTGGAAAGATTCGACAGTGTTACACTATGACAGAACAAAAGTGTTTATGGACACTTATCCGATTCGCAATGCAACGTTATAGAAAATAAATTCTGGCTCCGCTTTTAAAAATCATTATAGACTCCGGCTTTATTTCTGCAACCAGGAGGCAGGGCTGATGTCAGAGTGACGTGTCTCACTCAGGGGTCTCTACTTCTATAATATGAAACAAATTGTTTTTTGTTAACGTAGTGTGATATGTAGAAAAATAGTACGCGTTTTGGGATTTAGCCTGGCTAGCTGGAATTTTATCACCCAGATCATATGAAACAGCAATCTTCAGGAGTGTCCTGGAAATTCCAGAATGTTCCATATGGTCAGCTGTTTTAGGTCTTTTCCAGTAACACTGTCAAACTAAAGAGCGAGTTAAAGTTTGAACAAAATCTGAAGATCCTACATTGTTTCACCATGCCATAACTTCCCGAGAACTTTCATGGGTACTGTTAAATACCAAAGTATGGCTAATTCTGGATTCGGATTAGTAGCCATGCCACACTGTACCGCACTATGTGGTGGAAAAGCGCTATCATATGTATATCTGTGGTTCCACTCTGTCCGCTTGTTCAGACACATGGCAGGAAGGCGGGTTATAATGTGGCGAAACAGGAAATGAAGGATACGACTTGAAGGGTTTGAGTCATTAAGGTCACTCTGAATGTCTAGTTGAAGTAAATCAAGGAGACTGGATTGGATTTCTTAAAGACGCCTTGACTTGTTACTAGACATACAAGAAATAATAGAGAGTAAAAGAGTCTGTGATGGTCGGTCTTTTCTGTTTTTAACTTTCTTCCTTTACTCCTCCTCCACTTACTCCCTCCAGTCTTTCAAAAGTCCATGGAAATGGAGCGCTGACTCGAATCCGGTATGCTAGTGGCATTGTTGCTACGGACACCGCCATGGTTACGGATGCTGATGCTGCTGCATCCACTTCCAATGCTTCCTGTAGCTCCACCCACAGCCCCACCGATAATCCCTCCCACATTCCCACCTATGGCCCCGCCCCTTCCATAGATCTCACACGGGATTTCCTCCATGACCCGGTCCTCGATGACCTGCTCGGCGCACTCGTGAGTCTGTTTGTAGCTGTAGCAGCTCTTCTTGTAGCTCCCCAGGCCGCTGTTGTTGAAGGTCTTCATGGGCGGCGGTTTGGAGAAGTCGTTGTGATACGAGAGCTCCATGGAGCCGAGCGCGCTGCGGTTTTGCTTTACGCTACCGGTGCCGCCACAGTGGTGCTCATGGATGCAGCGAGACGTCGTGGACGAACGCCGTAGCTTCTGAAAGCTTTCGAGCTCCTCATTCAGCTCAGCGAGGTCAGACGAGAGCTCTTTGTCTCGCAGAGAGAAGAGCTCATAGTGTGGGGGGTCAAACACTTCCTGGATGCCTGATTTGTTGAAGACAGCTGGACGGCGTGACACCACTTTCTTACGAGGCTGCTTCATCTGGACCAAGATGGAGATGATGAGCAAAACAAGCACCACGCCAGAGGAGATGCCGATAACCGTGCCGTGGGTCTTGGTGATCTGGTGGAACAGGCCCTTAGACTTCCGCTCTACAGAATATGGAAAGATTTTGTTAATCAGACAGGTAAACCAACAGACAGACAGACAGACAGACAGACAAACAGACAGACAGACAGAGAGATATCGATTGCACTCTTAGAAAAAAGTTCTTCAAGGATTTTTTAAGGGTTCACTGGATAATTTAGGATCCACAGCTTTAAAAATGACTCAACCACAAACCTTTTTTCATAGGAAAACACTCGTGCCTAGATGGCAGCGTGTGTAAAACACGAGGCTCCGTGTCTCCACAGATTTAGTAGATATTACTCTACTTATTCACTCAGAACAGTAACCTATATTTGGTAACCAACCTATATTTGGTGAACACAATGGACAAACTGCGGCATCGGATAACATTGTATAAATGGATTATGGAATGCAACATCATGATTTTTATGAAAATGTGGCCTAACGACAACTTTCCTGGCAGTGCCATTGAGCTAGAGGGATGCAGTGCTTTCAGTGCAGACAGAACAGCAGTGGATTCTGGTAAGAACAAAGGAGGAGGTCTGTGTATTTATGTCAACAAATCATGGTGCACGGACTCTATTATAACTGAAAGTCGTTGCTCTGCTAATTTAGAGTATTTGTGGATTAAGCACAGATCCTTCTATTTACCCAGAGAATTTTCAGCCATTGTTATGACTGCAGGTTACATTCCTCCAGAGGCTAATGCTAAATTAGCTATGGAATAACCACATGCAGCTATCAGCATGCAACAGTCAGCACATCCACATGCAGTTTTTATTGTTGCTGGAGATTTAAATCACTCTAATATGAGAACTATACTTCCAAAATTCCGCAGAATGTCTCCTGCTGTACCAGACGGGACGATACACTGAACCATGTTTACACAAACATTGCTGGGGCATACAAGGGGCATTAGGAAAGCTAAACATTCTTACAAACTTCACATTGAGCAGCACATTGTGGAAGAGCATGTAGATCATCACTGACCACAAACCAACAACACCGACTCTCCCAACCAGCAGTGCCTTGCTGCCTGATGAGCTCAGTCACTTCTATGCTCACGTTGATCAAGGCAGCAGGCAGCACACTACAAATGGTGACCCTTAAACTGTTGACCATCACCTCTCATTCTCCACAACAGATGTGCATTCAGCACTGAGTAGAGTAGATGCATGTAAGGCCGCTGGCCCTAATGGTATACCTGCGCATGTGCTCAGGACATGTGCTGGACAGCCGGCACAGGTCTTTACTGACATCTTCAACCTGTCACTGGCCCAGGCAACTGTCCCCACATGCCTGAAAACAGCAACCATCATACTGATGCCTAAGCATCCTACTGCAGCATGTTGCACTGGACTTCCACCAGTTTGCCTACTGCCCAAACAGGTCAACAGAGGGTGCCATTTCCACTACTCTTCATTCAGCCCTCATCCAACTGGACAACAACAACACATAAATGAGGATGCTGTTCATTGACTTTAGCTCTGCATTTAACACAGTTATCCCCACCAAACTGATCATCAAGCTCGAGGACCTGGGCATCAGCGCCTCCATATGATTCCGGACTTCTTAACTAAGAGACCTCAGTCTGTTAGGTTGGGCAATCACCTAAATGTCCTCTACCATCATCCTGAACACTGGCATACCACAGGGTTGTGTGCTGAGTCAGCTGCTCTACTCCCTGTTTACCCATGACTGTGTGCCTCTGCATAAGTCCAACATCTTTATCAAGCATGCAGACGATACCACGGAGGTAGGTCACGTCAACGGCGACGACGAGTCGGCCTGCAGGGGGGAGATCCGAATCTTTGCAGAATGGTGTTCCACCAACAACCTCACCCTCAAAACCAAGAAGGACAAAGGGCCCATTGTGGATATCTGGGAGTCTAAAGCAGACACTCTCCCATCTACATCGATGGGAATGAACTAGATCTCTGAGGATCTGTCCTGGCACCATAATACTGAAATCCTGCTTAGGAAAGCACAACAGTGTCTTTACTTCCTGAGGAGACTGAAATGTAAAAATTTTGGGCTATAGGCTAAGATATGTGGTTGGACAGAGAGACAGACAGACCAACAGACAGACAGATAGATTTGGCTATATACTGTATGTATATATATATATATATATATATATATATATATATATATATATATATATATATATATATATTTACATTGATAGTTAAATGGATGGATGGATGGATGAAACAATAGATAGATAAATGTAAAATAAAATATACATTGCCCATTGAGATCACATTGTAATGACTGTTGTCCATCTGTTTGTTATTAGTCATAAAAAAATGCACTTCAATCGACCTCTTCTGTCACTGCCCAGCTCTCAGCTCAGCTACAGTGAATAGCTTCTTCACAACAGCTCTGCATTACCGAGTGACTGCACCTAAACTCTGCTCCTGATCTACTTAAATAACACAGTGGCCACAGGCAAAGTTCATTCCACAAATGTCATTCCGGTCTGCACCAGCAGAGGCTAATTTAAGGACAGACTCACCCTTGCAGTGGTTCTCATCCCAAGGGTACACACAGTTCTGCACGCCATTACACACCAGAGAGTTGTTGATGCACATGTTGCTGTGGCAGAAGAAGGTGTTTCCTGAGCAAGGAGCTGAAAGAGAAGACACACTGTCAACAAAATGGCAAACTGAGAGGAGAACGATGTCGAAATAAGAACTACAGCAATATAGCGTTCAGTAGTTTTATTGTATGGGACAAAAATGTCGATTTCAGTCCTCCAGGGGCTGTAAGTACAGACTTAAGCACTATTCAGAAGACAAACCGAGGTGTGTCTCACTTACGCAAGATTCTATTCAAGATTTTGAACTTGCATGATATCGGCTCAGGTGAGGAGCAGTGAAGTCCAGAGCCACTTTCGGACAGTTTGATGTAAACCACAGTATGACTGAAATTTCTGTTTTGGCTGTAATACTCACAAATATTATGAAATGCCATTCAAGACCATAAACATGACACTATTCATTCATCGTATATATTCACTTTAAAATGTCCCTAAAAAAACATTTTAGGAGGAGACACGACTTGCTCGGCTCAAGTATTTTTTATGCATAACCTTACGAATGAACCTAAAGCGATCTGTGAGTATATCAGATATCCTCTCAGTGAGATTATCCGTCAAACCATGGCCATGTTTTTTTTTTTACAGGAGATAGCACCAAATTAACCAAACCATTGACAGTAATTTATCAAATCGGCAACTCAGAACAGCGAATTTAAAGTGTGATAAAACAACCGACATCTCATAAGAACACATTACAAATCTGTGACCTTCATTTACTATCTTGTGGCATCATTAAGTTCACTGTGCATGCACAATACTTTCTATGGTGCACCAGATGGGCTACAGACAGTAATTGAACACCTACACAGTGACCTGTATGGTAGGTTTACTTATCAAGATCAGAAAGAGAGAAGACAGGAAAGCAGCCGAGTGAAAGAGAGCGAGAGAGCGATGGAGGACGAGAGAGATGCGTGGGTAATGGAAAGTGACGTGTCGGCTGTAGAGAGAAGAAAAAAAAAACCTTTGGCTGATTCAGCGTACCTCGAGTCCTACACCTCCTCCGCCTCCGAATCTCTCCCTCACTCACATCTCTCTCTCTCTTCCCGTTCTCCGTCATGGATCTTAGATAGGTACCATCTCTTTTTCACATGCTCTCTGAGTTCCTCACTCTCTCTCCACAGCAAAGCTCTCTCACGCTACACTCTAACGCGTGTTGTTCGAATGTGACTAAGTGCATGTGACAGCGGGATGAAGAGGTCGTAACATGCAGAGAGCTGCGGCTTCTCCACCACTTTCACTTCCAAACTCATTAACCACTTCTCGCCTCTAAATGAACACTGACTCTGATGTGTGTGAGACAACGTGCATTGCGTAGTTAAACAGGAGAGAGAGAGAGAGAGAGAGAGAGAGAGAGAGAGAGAGAGATAATAGGGGAGAGAGGAAGAGAAAGGGAAAGCAGACAAGATAATTATAAAGTGAGAGAGACAATGAGGACACAGAATGGTAGAGATAGCAAAAGAGGAAAAGGAACGCCAAAGCAAAAGAAATTAGGAAATGGGAGATAAAAATGGGAGGGAAAATAAGAGAGAGAGGAAAGAATAAAAGGATTTGAGACAGAGAGAGAGAGAGAGAGAGAGAGAGGGAGAGACGTTTTAAAATGAGAAAATATGGGAGAGAAATCTGGCCTGAATCCATTTTGAATATAATATACAGGAGCAAAAGGTTATGTAGAAAGGAAGAAAGGAAAAGGGGAAAACGGGAGGAAAAAAGGAAAGCAAACAAAAATAGAAATAAATTAGAAGGGAGAAGAATCATATGCAGGAGAGAGTGAACATAGGAGAGAAAGAATAACAGATCAAAGACAGAGAGGGAAAAGAGAGAGAGAAAGGAATCAGAAACTAAAGATAATGTCAAAAGCAGTGAGAGAGAGAGAGAGAGAGAGAGAGAGAGAGAGAGAGAGAGGCAGGAAGAGAAAGAATGGGAGAGAGAAAAGGATAGCAGAAAAGAGAGAAGACAAGACGGAGAGATAAAGGAAATGGAAGAGAAGGAAAAGATCATGAGAAATAAAGAGAAGGAGAGGAAAGCAAGAGAAAAGTGAAAGAAAGAGAATGAAGGAATGATACAGATTCCTTTTTAAACAGTGAACCCTTGAAGAGATAAAGAGCAGACCTGATGATTTACACCTGTCTCTATCTCTTTGTTTCTCTCTCACTCTCTCGTTCTCTTATTCTCTCTCCTGTTTTCTCTATCTTTCCCTTTTCTTTCTTTTTTTAAACAACTTATTTATATTCTACGCTATTAACACATTTAGAAGCCTTAAGGGTTCTTTGCTTTGTCCATCTCTGGTGACCCTTAACAAAGTCTTTCCCTATCAGTAGAATCTTTTTAAAAAAAAAAAAAAAAGTAAAGTAAAGCTAGAACCCTTTCTTGGAAGCTGTGAATTATTAATTCTCCAATAAACCCTTGAAGAACACTTTAATTTGAAGGATCTTTAGCGAAATCCTAAATATCTGACAGGGTTTAGTTATGAAGAAGAATAATGAAGTAATGAACAATATATATATATAAAAAAATGGTTCTTTAAGGGTTTACTGGATAAGTAAGGGTTCTTAGTTTCCAAAAAGTGTTTCTTTTCTGACAGGAAACCATTTTGTTGCAGGGTTCCACACAGAATCTTTAAAGGTTCTCCCAGAATGGAAGAGTGTAGAATATAAATCTAGAGATGAAAATGTTGAAAAGAGAAAGACAGAAAATGTGGGAGAGAGACAGGTGTGGAGCATCAGGTTTGCTCTCTCTCTCTCTCTCTCTCGCTTTCTCTCGTTTTCTCTCTCTCTCTCTCTCTCTCTCTGCGTATCAGCAGCACATTCACAGTGACAGCCCGAGCCACTTCTCCGCTTTATAAAGATTAATGTGTCTGTTACGGCTGTAGATTGGACTTTGTTCGTCCACTGAGAGGAACAAATGGCGCTCTCGGTGCTGAACACGTTGCGAAACTGACCTCCCATCCCACAGGACTATGACGTTTCCTCCAGTATACAGCATCTAACAGAAGCCATTATGAATATAAAAACAACTGTCTCGAGCACAGAGAGCAAGCTGCAGTGATATTGTTTTTCGTTCCTTCATTTGACACAGTTTGAGGTGGAGTTTGCTCACCGTTTGATTGATGGAGGCAATAAATCCGGCCGCAGCTGCCAGGTTTCAGCGTGCTGCCCCGACGCTGTTTACTGCCTCTGAGATGAAGGTCACACCGTGCGCTTTGAGCTACAGAACGCCGCGTTAATTCCACTGATTATCCAGCCATTTAATACAAATAATACAGACTAGCAATAGAGCAAGTCGCTTAGCTGTAATTATCAGCAATTTATGCACAGCATTTAAAAAATGCAAATATTAAACACAGGTCCTGCCAAATGACTACACTGAGGGGGAAAAAAACTCATTTACCTTTTTTCTTTCATCAAAGGCAGATAAATGGCGTTCTACTTTCCATTAAATCTGATCCATTAGCCTGGAAAATGTGCTAGCCCTTTTCTGAATTGCAAAAAAAAAAAAAAAAATGAGCAAGAATAATGGCCTTTTTGGATATCGCTGCTGTGTAATGGCATTAAGTTTAATTAACTTTACACTTTTCAGAATGGATTGTAACTGCTGGTGAGTTCTGAGCTGCTCATATTGAACTCTACACCGGATCAACTACAACATCTCCTAGTCAATCTTTTTAGGATTCCTCCGTCAAGAGGAAACCTATTGTTATTGTTAGTAAGCTTCTTATTATTATTCCCCAAATCCCTGTAAAGTGCGCAGTAACTCAAGATCTGAACTGTAATAACCTTCTCCTCATAAACCGTAGGTCCGAGTGACTTGAACTGTGGTACATATGTGTGGGATATATGTGTTTCTATAGGCTGATAAGCAATAAGGAATCGAATAAAAATTGGCTGAACTATTTACATATTGGTGAATTGACAACTGTTGAACATATTTCTTGTGTCCATAAATCAATGGACTTAAATTAACCTATGGACTTAATCTGTGCGACACTACAGTATATTACCATGTGTGATGCCAACCTCATATCTCCAAAAACAACGACATTAAAAGGAATAATTATTAGTATCCGTTATATTATGTTTTAACAATATCTTTATCATCCGCTAGATGGCGCTGTTTGTCTTGGATCGAGCCAAAGTACACTCTGAAAGACAAAACTTTATTTATTTATTTGTTTATGCACGCATTAGCCGTTTTAGTTCGGCAGAGTTAAGAACACGCGTTGAATCATTCTGTTTGTGTAAAGCCTGGAAGAAGCTTTGCTTGTGAGTTTGTTATTCATCTTTCTAGTTTGTAATCTTTTGTGATCGTATTTGACGAGTTTTGCTGTTTGTGGTCATTTTGAACGGCTCAAGGTGCTTAGTGCATATAGCTTAAAAGATTGCACCGGAGACGGAATTGTATCCACTGGCTAATGTACGTTAAGTAAGCGTTTTTGTATTTCCTTTCTGTTGCACAAGAAATGTAAGAGAAAATTGTCAAGAGAGATTACATGATTGACTTATGGAACAAAGAAAAAAAGGCATCAACTTTACTTTTCGCCTGAGTGGTCATTCAAGCCTCTCGACAAGCTGAAATGCCTTTAGCTATCTGTATATGCTCACTCAGAAACACGCGAGCAGAGGACAGAAAACTACTAAATGAACTGAAAATCTGCCATTGGTCCAAATGCGTTGAAATATCTGGGGGATTTTACTCCTGCATTTAGATTTTCAGGTAAGCTAAATGCAAACAACACGGGGGGTGCTTAAAGCGAACAGTCATTTAAAAAGAATATCATTTTCCGTAAACTATTTTAATAAACAGCGTAACGTATTAACCCAAATTTCTCTCACACGTTATTGATCATAATTACTGTCTACTGTCAGTACTTTGGCTAGTAGATAGTGTTTATGGGGAAAAATACATGTCTAATATATTTAGTGTCACTGTTATGGTACATTAAGCCACGTTAAGCATTTCAGAACGTTCCATAACATTACTTTTCCAAACCCAAAGCTATGTTGGATTTGATTACGCAGGTAGAAAACCTTTGCGCTTTGCTTGAGTCACTTTACCTTTCGCATGTACTAATGTATAACCGAAGAGCTAAAATTAGAGCGTAATGCTGCAGGCTAAGCTAGATCTCTCTTTTATACTGTATATTTCATGTCCCTATGTGCTGTAGTGCTACCTGCCTGGAGCGCATTAAAGGATGAAATATGAATAAGGTTTCAGAACTTTCTTAATCTGACTGTGGACTGGATGTTAAAGATTAGAGCTGGATTAGAGCGCTCCGGTCAAGTCCAGCTAGTTCTGTTCAGGGGTTGTGAATTACTCGATATATACAGCTAATACTATAATATAAAGGCCATTTTTTAAAAAAATGGTGCGTGCCAAAAATGTGTCAGAAAAATCCATCTGGACCAGTTATCTCACTGGATGTACCCGCCTAATTACTGCAACATACTAACCCACCATTTTATAAGTAAGGAATAACACACTACGATTCGTGCTGTTGTAGGAAAATAATCCAATCTGGTACCACTCTTAAGAGTTTTATTCTTCTTACACTATAGCAATTTGCCAAATGATTACAAGTTTTTTATTTATTAATGAACGACATGTCATTCTTTTTAACCAATTGTAGCTATAAAGAAACTTCATATAGAAACGTCATAGAGAAACAATGACGTATTAGAATTAGGATATAATTTATGTTATAGCCGTAACTAGTGTCAGAGCTGCTGTTATTGAAAATATCTAATCAACACTTTCTAATCTGAGACTTCAACAGCGCTGTGGTATAAATCTGAATTCCAGCCTCAGTAATGTGAGATATGCTTAACCACCTTATCAGTACACGTATGTGTGAATAAAAGGTAAGATAATGGTTTGACATGAAAACTGAATGAAGAGTAATAATAAAACGGATGAAAAAGCAACTGTTTTACATGGGAAGTGATTTTTTCTCTCCTTGGGGACAGTATCTCTTTGCACAGCCTCTCAAATTCAAGCACGGAGTGGAGGCCACACCCAAGCAAGGCATGCATTCATTTTTAATTGTCATGTTTCAGTATACGGAAGATACACCTGTGCATTTACTCACCTATATGTTTCATATTCAATCATACCAATAACAAGCCAATCAAGAAATAGAGTACTATATATAGATAGATGGATAGATAGATAGATGGATAGATCTCTATATATACGTTTTAAATTCAGTTCTGCCAGGTTGAATTTGCAGCCATGTTGAGTTATCAGCTAGGTCCTGTGTGTGAAAGTCAAATAAAGTATTCATAACAATGAATCATGCATGAAGCCTGGTCAGCAAGCGACATGAACTAATGGGCGGCAATTTTTAGAAGATGTTATGTATGCATGCTGTCGGAGAGAGACTTTTGCATTGCAAAAGCTTTCCAACAGAAAAAAAAGTTCACTTGGAGGTTTTCATTAGCGAATGGCATCAGTCAATTTTATTGTTCATTTATTAAATAGATTTTAAATAGATTTTTATTGTCAAAGAAAAACAATCCAAAACAGGAGACAAGCATCAAGAGTTCTGGACACTTACGTACTAAAATAATGTCCATCCATCCATCCATCCATTTTCTGCCCATATTAAGCTGCCCAAATCCCATAATGATCGGATCCATCCATTCATCATCCATCCATCCATGTATCCATCCATCCATTCCTTAATTCATCTGATTGCCAATCTGTCTTTCTGGGAAGCTGTTTGTCTGCCCATTCATCCATCTAGTTTCTATCCATCCATACATCCATGAATCCATCTATAATCTATTTAACCAGCCATCCAACCAACCACCTATACATAAGCCTATCAAACCATTAATCCATTCATCCATCCAACCAACCATCCATCCATCCACCCATTCAGCCATCAATTCATTCCACCAATCCATCCATCCATCCATCCATCCATTTGGTTGTCAGTCAGTCTTTCTAGGCAGGTGTCTGTCTGCCCATCCATCCATCTAGTTATCTATCCATCCAGCCACACATCAATCTGTTTCTCAATCTGTATTTCAATTATACAGTTATAAGTCCATTAAACCATCAATCCATCCATCCATCCATTTGATCTGACTTTCTGGGAAGCTGTCTGTCTAGATATCTGTTTGCCTGTTTGCCCATCCATCCATCCATCCATCTAACTATCCATCCAACCACTCATCCATCTATCCATCCATTCTGTAGATTTGAGATCTGTAATGCTTCATTCATAGCTCCTCATCCACCACAGCTATTAAAAATATACTCACGTTCAACGAAGGAGGTGAAGAGCATGCGGAAACGGCTGAGACGACTCGTCTCATCAGCCCACATGCGCACAACTCCCACTCCACTCTCCAGCATCACGTCGTTGGCCACCGTGCTGCAGAACTTTGCCTTTAGGTTCTCGATGGCGCTGCTGCCATCATAAATGGCCACAAAGTTCCTCTTGCACTCATTCGAGTTCTCCATCTGGTATTCCAGAAAGCGCAGGTAGATCTGCAGGAATGAAACAACTTCTTAAGATAGGCAGCAACCTGGTTTATGGGTGGACTTGCATATGTGACATGGAGAATCACACTATGATTTATTACCTATGTATCACAATACACACCAGACTGAAATAGAAGAAATGCGTAAACAGGATTTACTTGATTACTGGACCTAGGACTGCAGGAGGCTCAGCTTTGCAATATAATTATCATACACACCATATATCAACTATTATACATGCCAAGAGCAACTCTGAGCCAGCCGAGTGTGTCTTCCACCCTCAGGATGATCTTGGATGTGTAATGAGCTTCAAATTCGTCGAGTTTCCAATACTTGATTGTTCTACCTGTTCATTTATCATCCTGTGGGTTCTCCATGACAGTTGTCTAAACTTCTGACACCGTTCCTTATTGATCTTTAATGTGTTTTAGGCAAGTCTCTTTGTGAATCACAGTGAGCTCTACACAGTTCTCTTCATACTGTAATCCCACTCTCTGGTGACAACTGGGATGGATTGACTCTTCATGAGTCTGGGTTACTCAGTGTGTTTATTTAGTTGCTGCTTTGTTACAGTGAACGTTACAGTGTTGGGAAAAAAAAATTCAAATGAAAATTTTTTCATCACAAAACATGACATGTGTCTGTCATCCATCTGACCATCTCATGTATCCTACGTTTAAATGTACACGATTCTGCAGGGGGCTAGTTACATGCATATTCCTGCATCTGGTGGTGATTATGTGCTACTGACTGCTACGGGCACAGTATGGGATATTTAATTATTTTACATTGGATTTCATTTGAGAGTGTCAAGTTAATAATGATAAAATAATTTAACGATATAACTATTATACAGTATTTCGATTTCGAATACCGATGATACCCAGCCAGTTGTGGCTGGGAGTTCAAGACAGCAAAAATAGCAGTAAAAACTTATATTATTGTTTTGGATAAGTCTTTCAAAACCGAAGCTATCAAATAAAACCTGATTCCAACTCGGGAATCGAGTATCCGTCTGTCTTGTCTGACCATCCATCCATCTATCCATCTAATTGCAGGTCTTTTTTGGAGGTTATCTGTATATCTGCCCATCCATTCATTCAACTATCCATCCTTCTATAAGTCCATCAATCATCCACCACTTATCCATCTGTCCAATCATCCATCCATCTATTCGACTGTCAAGCTATCTGTCTGAGAGGCAGTCTAGCTGTTTGTTTTTCTATCCATCCATCTATCCAACCATCTATCCTTCTATCCATCCGGTCTTTATTTCTCTACACATTTCTCTGTCTGTCTATCTAAGGGCCAAAGCTTTAAACACTCGAAGATTCAGTTATTGTCACTCACGGAAGAAAGTACGAGATAGATTACATTTTTAGACCTGTTCTTGGCTAATGTGTCTGAAACATGCTGAATGTTCTCCTCTGGCTTGTTTGTTGAGTGTAAAAGTGTATAAATGTGTGCAATCCCACTGTCATCTTACATCTTCCCACCCCGACTCTTATTCCTGCTCCTGCTGAGTGTGCTCTTCCATTATTTCTGCCTCATCGGCTGAATACCTGCTAGCTCTGCACTGCTAATTTAAGCTCGCCTTCAACAGTCTCCTCATCACAGGCAAGCAGTCGGGGGCCTGGCAATCCCCTGTGGTCTAATCAAGGCTGGGATTCATGATGGCCAGGGTTTGGGATGTGCGGAATGACAGAGATGAACCGATGAAGGTCACCTTGGAATGAGGAGGCGCTCGGATCGTCCAAATGCAGTCCAGAGCTTCGCCGGGTTTCACTTTTTCCTCCTCTTCCACCTGGCTGGAGCGGACAAACCCGTCTGAGCCGCTGATCTCGAACTGACAATCTGAAATCACCAATGTAAAGACAAAAGACTGAAAGAGAGCGAGACAGCAGGAATATCGTCGACGGAGAAGGGTCGAGGAAGAATCGAGTGCAAATGGAGGTTGAAGATGAAGTGAAGAAGAGAAATCGTAGACTAGGGGGCGAAAATAAGACTGACAGAATCGCAGACAAGTAAAGATAGCCAGCATGATAGATGGAGGAGTGGAGAGTGCTGGTAAAAGATAGCAGCCTGTCGGCCTCACAGCACAGAGGGCTCTTCAGGAGGAATTGAATGCGGCGGAGAAAGATGGAAAGGCTTACCCGGGATCGGATTTAGGAGTCCGCCCACGTGCAATTTAAAATCCGGGTCTGAAATGATAAGACAGACATGGCATCAATATCGCAGTGCGGAATTTCAGGCTGCTGAGAAAGTCACGTTTAGAACAGCTGCAGGCGCTGAAGCACGAGCACGAAAATCTAAGGCTCGATCTAAATAGACTGCATTTAATGTTTGACTTATTTGACCTGTTTAACATGCAGAAGGCTAACACACTGAAATAGCAGCAGCACAGCAAAATATACTGTTATATTTAGTGCTCTTTTGTGTCACAGCTTACATTTTAAAGTATATTTATTTCTCGCATTTTTAGCCCGAAAAAGAAATACTGCGTTAAAGCAGATATGTCAGATCGTGGACAGAAACATTTCCAATTTAACACATGATTCAACAAATTATTAACAAGACTTGAACTGAGTGTTATAGCATGTAAACCCTAAACTGAAACAAGCAATCGGTGCTTAATAAAAACATCTGTTCGAGGAAAAAAAAAAAATTTGTTATAGTGACATTTCACTCTAAAGTGACAGCCTTCATATCTAGAGCTCCCAGGAAATTAAAAAATGAATAAATGATGCTCATTAAAAAATACATAATCATTTGGGGGGGGGGGGGGAATTAAATGGCAAGACATCCTTGGTGTTTGAATTTTGCTTCTTTAGCTGTGTGCTAGCGATATGAGAATATTTAACCCATATTTAATCATTTGTGTATTAAGTTTATAAAATACAAACGATCTGTTCAGAATAAATAGTTAGAACAGAACCTATAAGCCTCTTTAATAATGCTGTAATAAAGGTTCTAGGACTCATGGTTTTAGGTCACCAATCATGACCAATTAATGGCTTACGAACAGAACATAAGGTGATATTATTATAAAGCAGTAAAAACATTTAATTTACAAGCCTTAATACAATAATTTGTGTAATCGGAGTGCTACAGATGATGACTGAATGGTCCACCTGCTATGTAGGTGTATTTGACGCGGAAGCCAAGGCCCTCGAGCTCTTCATCGGTGGTGAATTTGATCCACATGAAGCGGCCGGTGGAGGTGACCACGCCAGGGCTCTTCGGACCGCAGTAACGATCGATGAGTGGGGAGAAACCGAAGGGACCATCTCTTATCTCCAGGTGATCGAAACGGCACTCAAACGAGGGCTCGATGTAGTAGTTTTTGTCGAAGACCAGCTGGATTCTCTGGCGAGGCAAAGCTGTGAGGCAAAGTGAGAACGGGAAATAGGATTTAGCTTCTTCCTTTAGCGTGTGAAGCACACAGCCACACCGTGTAGTGTAGTGTGATTTAACCCTTCACATCGCTCTAAAGCACACCTCAACAGACTCAGGAGGTCAAGATAATAATACCAACACACACACACACACACACACTTTTATAAAGATGATGCAATGTGTGCTAACTTTTGTATTGCACTTATATGGTAATATGGAAATGTATTCCAAAAATGATGCACATCACCGTGAGCGCACAGTCGGATCCAATGAGTCTCATTATACGATCATCTGCAGAATTATTGGCATCCTTCAAGAAAATGAGCAGAAATGAATGACACATGCAATGACTGATATTTTGAGCTTAAACATACACAGATGTCGCAGCGATTATTTTTATTTTATTTTTTTTGAAACTTTGGTTTCAAAAATATTACTTGTGTAATATTTTAAACAATTACTTTTGAACAAAATTCTATACATGCTATTGAAGAGCACCAGTAGCCCAGTTCTGGAGATGAGTCTGTATATTTTACTATTTATATGAATTTACTTATGAGTAGTTATAACAACACCATGAAACCCTTTAACACCACAATGTTCACCCTCTAAGCTACATTTTATTCATGTACGTGTGTGTTTGTTGAAGACATGTCTAAAAACTTTTCAATGCACCTATCTTTGTTCAAATTATCGACTAACCTCATTTGGCAGGTTATGTCGTATTATTACGATGGTCATCGGACTCTGATAGAGCAGAAGTAGGTTACGTTGAGCTAGCCAGTCTGGAAAATGTCATAACACACCTTCTGTATGTTACCTGATTCAGCCTTTATGACAGCTGACACCGGATATGAGTCCTTTATAAGCCTTTACACTCAGCTGTTATAAAGTGTCAGAGAGGAAACTAAAGCAGGAGCAAGAGGAAACTCATGTTTGAGCTGAGAGAAGTTTAGTCTTATAATCAAAGCTGTTTTGGTTCATTGATTACTACACAAATATATATTTTTTTACTCATACTCTAACAAATATATCAGCTCAATAACTACAGGATAATCTGTCATATTTTAAAGATCAACAATGCTTTAAATTCAATGATTTTCTCTACCCGAAACTTTAGCATTCCATATTTAACTGTGTACATCTCAAATTTACTACATACCAACAAACTGATTATTTCATTAAATAAAATATATTCTGTGCATTATTTTTATTTCATTAAATAAAAGTATTCTGTGTCATTTTGTGCAATCTTATCATCTTCTTCTTCTATCTTATTCATGAGATAAAACTAATTTTATCATCTTGATGTATTAATATGTATTGGATTGGATTAATACATTAATGCATGGCTCTGGGTTACTGATCAGAAGATCAGGAGAAGGTCAAGCCCCAGCACTGCCAAGCTACCACTGTTGGGACCTTGGGCAACACCCTTAACCCTCAACCTCAACTGCTCAGTTGTATAAATGAGATAAATGTAAGTCGCTCTGGATAAGGGCGTCTGCCAAAATGCCGTAATTGTAAAATGTCATAAAAGGATTTTTCTTTAATAAATAAATAAATAAATAAAATACAATCCTGAGTTTGGTCTTTAGGATGAAATGTAATTTTCAATTCACAAGTTCCTTGTTAGCTGTGTCATCATATCTCGGGCATTTGTGATCTAACTGGCAAAACATTTGCAGGGTTGTTTTTTTTGTGTGTGTGTCAAACTCTACAGTTTCTCTTTGTATAAAATAAAACACCATCTGATAAGGGAATGCCATTAAACCTTATATAATGTACCTTTAATATTATGATGATTTTACTCTCTTCAGCCCTGAATTATTTATCAGCTGTTCAACAGGGGGCGCTCTTACACCAACAGTCTAATCTGTAAATGGGGATTGTGTCACACAGCGTGGAGACAGATTTAGAAAAGCACAGCTTTTTGGTAGAAAGTGTTTTTTTTGTTTTTTGTTTTTTTTTTTTTTAAAAAAAAAAAAGAGGACCATATGGCCCACAAACGTGAGGTCGGCCCTGATTGGTCAGGATGGTGAAGCAAAGTTTCCTCTGAGAGGCTTTTATAAATGATGTCGTCGCTGTTTCTTTGAGGTCAGCATTAATCACTCTGTGTTAATTAATAACTCCTGTCTGTCTGACAGCGGAGAAAGACTAGGCCATTGGTTAATGTAGTGATCCGTAGAGGTTTACCCACCCTCTAGGACATAGACACACTCCTTGTTAGGTGGGTAGGTGTTCGGGTAGTTGGGGGACATGAACTGGCCGCCGCTGATGGTTTTGGTCCAGATGCCACACTGCTCGTTCTTGGCTGGAGGTCCATCTTCATTCTGTGTCTCTGTGAAGAAGGATTACAGAGATTTCTTTAGTCACTCAAGAAGATTAGAACATTAGAACATTAGCTAATGGTCTGAAAGAGGGACAATAATACAGCAGACATATTTCCAGCCCTGAAAGAGATTTTTTTTTCCTCATCAAAACAGGTTGATTTTTCTGTAATTCTGTCATCACTCAACAGAATACTTGATTACTTGATCAATAACTAAATGCCACTCATTGGTATATCAAAGAAAACACTTTAATCTCTTTGCAACATAAAAAAAAATCCAATCTACATAATGACACGCTTGGTTAATATAGACGCTGATATGGCATTGAGGATGCTGTGAACCGTACCTCTGATTTTTTGCGCCAGAGCAAAGCCCTCTTCTATCACAATGAGAAGAATCCAAGCTAGGGGAAAAAGAAACTCAGTCAACAGCATCAATGCATAAAATAGTAAAGGCAGTGGGTAAAAAAACAGAACAGGAATCACTTCTACAGTGTAGTTTCCAAAGTACAAAGTGAAAACTGATTGCAAATTAATTAACTCAAACTCAATTAACTCTATCTGCATGGCTCATTCGTGGTTTTCATATCTGCTGTTCATATCTGCTGATATCTTCATATCCGCTGTTAATAATAATGCTAATTAGTGGATATCGTGTATGATCATCTTCAGGTCATCATCGCAGTGGATCCTGGGAACATTGAGCACAAGGCAGGAATATAACCTTGGATGGGAATTTCTTTGGGAAGTAGTCAGAGAACCTGTAGGAACCCAGTGGTGTTAGTGATAGCTCAGTGGTTAAGGCATTGGGCTACTGATCTGAGGGTTGTGAGTTCAAATTCAAGTCAAGCTGCCACTGTTAGCCCTTGAGCAAGAACCTCAACTCTCAGACGTTTTGGAGAAAATCATTTGGCAGATGAGGTAAATGTAAGGTAAATATAAACCCCCACAGACATGAGTAGAACGTGGGAAACTCCACAAGGACCTGGTGGTACATTTTGTGAATTCATGCAACCTGATCTGATTTATAACAGCACGCAAAAGGAACAGACCATAACTATTACAGCTACAGTTTTCAGAGGTGAAAGAGTGAAGATGAGAAAATTATTTTAAAAAATACTTTGTTCCTAAATAATAATAATAATAATAATAATAATAATAATAATAATAACAAATGGCCCAAAATTCAGGTCTCCATCAGCAGAAGACTATATCACATCTGGGTCATCTGAACTCTCACCTGATCTGAATCGCCACCTCATTTGTACTATAAATGCAAAGTCATGATAAAGACATCTTCTTCTTGGCATTCCCATATACGGTCTTAAAGGCACACCCACGTTTACATAGCTCTCATTTACATATAAAGGCTCAATGACACGCCAGCATTTTTAGATATGAACTCAAAAGACATGTCTTCTTTGGTCGGCTAACTGCAGATATCTACTGCACTCGGTTCCGGTCCAACTGGAACACTGTGGAACATCATGCCACTGTTTACTGAGCGGGTGTGGTCAAGGATCAGGACTTCCATCATGTGATTATCCATGAAAAATGTTGGAACGAAAAAAGGGTTAGCTCCCCGTGGTCCAAATTAACAGTCGCAGTGGACTCACCTTAATGTCCATAATAGAGATAAGTGATGTGTTTGTGTGTGTGTGTGTGTGTGTGTGTGTGTGTGTGTGTGTGGCAGCCTCAATCTCCCACAAGCTGCTCTACACTAAAATGAAGCTCCATAATCTCTAAGTGTGTGTGAAGGGTTATGTTTGACAGGATTGATCCATTCGGTGGTCAGAGGCCGGCGGCATTGAGGGTAGAGAAAATATATGAGGACATCGATCACGATTCGAGTCTCCTATTACAGCCCACACACCATGACAACGGCAGACGAGGAAGCTTTTAGACGTGGCTCGACTGTTTCAACTTAACGTGTCAGGTCACGTCACGTCACGTCACACAGAACAGAGATCGTACATGCTAATTATAAATGATTATTAGCTAATTCCAGTCAACTTCAGCTTCTGTGAGTACCACTGTACGCAGAAGACTATTTTTGTACCGCACACTTCCTTTATATTTATTCGCTGCTCCTGCCTCTGGCAGTAAAGGATATAAAAGCAGATGGTAAAGGAACATTCGGAGTCATAAGAGATAATCTGCTGAGTACGTTCCTCGCTCTAAAATCAGCCCAAGCATAATTGAAGTAGGTCAATAAAATATCTCTAAAGGCCGTTCTGTATTCAGCTCTCCTGTGCGAGACGGAGCACTAATGTGGCGATAAGCTTTAATGCCCGTATTCACTTTTCGCCAAACTATCCGTGTGTTTCGTTGATAAGCCTCTAACTATCTGTGATTTATCTGTCACTGCACCGACTGTCTCAGACTCACAAGCAAATCGAGTGGATAATATCGAGCCAGACCTTTCGCAGCCGGCAGACGGTGCAGAAATCAGACACGTCTTCTGAAATAACGGCTCTGACAGCTTTGGATTGGGGACAGCGACAGGACTGGGGCTTTAATTTCTACAAGGTTAAAGGGAGGCTTTGTCAGGCTATTATGGACTTACACGAGTCGATATGATTCAGTTAATTGCACTGACCTGGTGGGGTTTTTTTTCCTACAGGGGTGTGAAATGGAATGTAAATCTGATATGAATTTCAGTTGTAAATTCTCTCTGATTACAGCAAAGTTATCTTTCATTTCTGCTTTAAACCTTTAAGCTTATATAGGGCTCTGATTCATTTATTTTAGATAGCTCTAATAGTGCAAGTTGATTAAAAGCATCAACAAACTGGGGGGAAAAGAAAAAAACCCAGCTATAAGATCTATTATAGAAACCCTGAACTAATGAACCCACTGGCAGTTTTCCACTGAATGGGTCATTTCAATTATACATACTGACTTCGTGTAGCTACTCAGCGCTAAATAAATGATAAACGAGAGACACTAATTAAATGAGAAACGAATTCATACGGGACAAAACTATAGCTAGATTCACTTACATTTGGTGCGTTTCTAGTTATTTATGAGCACTAGTTCTCGTTTGAAGCATTTCGATGATGTGTAAGGGTGTTCCCTGTTCCTGGTTTGTTTCAAACACTTAAAGACCGATGACTGTAATAATTAACATTACAATCTTAACCTGATGTACAAATAAACAGAGCACAATTAGGACGTTTTAATGCAATCCGAAAATTCTTTTTAAAATAATTCCACTCACAATGAATCTACCTAGGTCAATTAATGTTCCTATTAAACGCCTAAAATTGCCTTAAAGGTGCAATCTGCAAATGTAAACTGGATTAAAATGTAAACATTAATCTATTTAAACAATAATGACCATCATAGATAATGAATGTATGGATCACACCTGAAGGAACGGCCAATTTCTCTATAAACACTCATCTTTAGTTTTCTTTAAAAAAAAATTGTGCAGTTATTATGTATTTAATAATCATCATCATCATCATCATCATCATTATTATTATTTCCTATGTAAGAGGATTTAATCAGTTTCTCTCCACTCTTCAGGACAAACTCATTGAAATAATTGCATATAATGAGAACACCTCCAAAGCGCCATTCTGTACTATTAGAATTGAGCAGAATTGCCGTTGAGGCTGAACAATCCTCTCCACCTCGCATTAAAGTTTAGTTTAAGGCTTATCTGATTTCATTTATTGGATTTTTAACGCTTTACCTTTTAAGCTCAGTTTATCAACATGCAACTACACAAGATCCTGGAGTTCATGCGTTCATTTTCTCAGCCTCTCAAATGCCACTGTGGTCAGGGGGTGTGGCCTGTTGCCTAGGTGATCATAAGCCAAACAGAAGTGCCAATCATCTGACTTGTGTCATGACCACAGAGTTGATTTACACAGGGTTGAGTACGGTATTTCCTGTACTGATTAAATGACATCCACTGTCATGGCATTCGGTACCTTTTACCTTGAAAGCTGCATGTAGCGAAGCTTAAAATGATGGCAATTCTGGTCTATTTATATACCTGTGTGCACTATATACCCATTTCCAGGTATATAGATAAGGGTACCACCTCAGCATCAAGGACAATACGGATTAGTACTCTTTTTTTCTGAGAGTGTAAGGTTGAGCACAGTGACTGATGCTGAACGTGAAGTGGTTCTCCTTTATTGATTAAATAATTTGCCTCTCATGGAGCAGGGAAATGGTGATAAACTGGTCCAGGTCCAGGATTTTAAACATGGGTTAGCAAAAGGGACCATATTTATTAGACAAATCTTGCATTTGCAGAAAATCTTATTTGTTTCTTCGGTGCAGGATATACATTCCCATAACCGCATCACTGTCTTGGCTTCAATGTTGCGTTTTTTTTTATAATAATGATAAAAAAAATCTAATCATGCTTTAGGCTATATCATCTAATATACGCTTAATATGATTAATTTAAGTCTGTATGAGTTGCACAGGAGTAATAAACCATTCAGAGATTTGGTGATTTAAAGGAAAAAATCCACCTTGAATGACTTGCGTATTAATATTTATAATCAATGTGTGGTCTTTAATGCTGCAAATGATTTATTTTGTAAAAAAAAAAAAAAAACAATAATTCACCATGTTGCTCGATTTTCACTTGGGTTAACAGTTTCCTACATTACCCACAATGCTGTTCGTCTACCTGCTGATAGTGGTGCAATGGTATTTAGGCCTGCTTTCATCTCTACCTGAAAAGAGCGATGCAGCGGCGCTTTAGTCCTTTACTCTGTCCAGCGCTCTCTCCTCTTCATCTAAACACTCTGCTCAAATAGATCAGCTTCCACAGCTTCAATTTTCCTGCTAATGCCATCTTCCTAGAGCAGCCAAGCCGTAACAAGCACAACAGCACTGAATTCTGGGAGTTTGACTCCAGCGTTTGTTCTAACGTATTGTTCCATTATTTATACGCTGGATTTCTCACTGATGTGATGTTCAGCGTTTCTGGAAAACGGTGTGTGGGACAAGAAGCTCTTGTTGTTTTTATTTTGTTGTTTTGTTTTTTTTTGAGGATCTAACAGCTAAAACGAACTGTTATGCATCCTGTCTGAATGTCTGGTGAAATTTCTTCTCTTATTGTAAGGGTGCAAGCAACGACGATGTGTGACGTCAGCACGACACATAACTGCTAACTTCTCCCAGGATTAAGGAAAATACAGCACTAACCGACGCATTAGCACCAGTATCACTCAACACATCAGGAATATTTGAATCTGAACAGACTGAATGTGTTTCAGGGTGGAGATTTCCTTTAAGGTCAAAGTTAGGCTGATGTTAGGCTTATTTCTCTTACCACCATGTTTGTGTTCATGCTTGATGCTTGTGGTTAATTAAATAATAATAATAATAATTAAAAAAAAAAAGGCAGGACAAACGGAAGGTGAGGCGGTGAAATGAAACCTGGCATCCAATCCCGGGAGGGTTGACGGCGAAGTGCGCGCACGAGGCAGCGGGAGCTGTCACTTCAGCACGCGCTCCCGGTGATGTGGCGCGCGGCGAAGTTACACAAAGCGCCGCACAAAGGACACGACCGAGCACATTCAAAATCACAGAACACCACAAATCAACACCATCTACAAATACAACTGCTCAGTAAACACCATCTAAAGCACCACGATAGCGCGCTACATCCCACGCAATACGACACAGAGGCGCTGTGCAATCCGTGCGCTCTCGCGCGTGTGCAAACGATTCCGAGAGAAAGAAGCAATCCTGCTCGTGCAGTCCATCGCGGTTCATCCTCCCCGAGCTGATTTTGATCAATTAGACAAAAGAAAAATAAATAAATGCACGCGGATTCAGATATAATAACCGAAAATATAACAAATCGACACGAAACGCACCATCTTTCACCCTAACTCCGACCTATATCGAAATATCATGAAATAATCAGGCTATTATTATTATTATTATTATTATTATTATTATTATTTTGCATTCCTTTCATCCATATTATTTTAAAAGCTAGACATGGATAGTTTAGTGCACTAGTGCTTTTCTTCATGGCACAGTGAACAGACTTTATTCAAGACAAGTGAGAGAAAGAAATGAACAATCTCCCCATCGTCATAAACATACTACAAACAATATACATGTAGGAGCAAATGCATTGTTCATTCATCAGCATGCTCCACCTGTAGGTGGCGACTCTTGATTTATAATCATTAGCAACTTGTTAGACGGGGAAATTGGCTACTGTTGGATATATTGAGACAGGTTCCGTAAATAAATAGAGTGTAAATAATATTAATGCACAGCCTTGCATTGTGATGCGGGTTGTTTTGTTGTTGTTGTTTTTTTTGCAGCAGCAACTCTTTTAGGACGCATTAGACTACTGCACATGTAATGCAGGTAAGGAAACTCACCTCTGTGCATTTCCTCTCCCTGTTATAAGATGCTTTTTTTTACCCGTTTGTTTCCTTTGTAGCTTTTTTTTTTTTAAAGCCTTTTTTTCTTATCCTTCCATCCTTTGTAATGCAATCCAATGCATTGCAGTGCAGATTGTCTCAACAGAAATCCCAACTTTTCTGAGACCTGGTTAATCCCATCTCTTCCACAAATGGCAGAAAACACCTCGGATGATATTCCAGATGCAAAAACGAGTCCTTGGATGTGAAAGACAGCGCTGTTAATCCCATTTAGAAATGTGCTTCTGGAATTTCCAAACACTAGGTCTTGCCCATACCTCCGGAGCTGTAGGGAATGAAAAAGCTGTTTGGCTTGAATGAGCAGCTGCTTGTAGGCATGCAGCCCTTTAAAGCTCCCTTATACCACAGACAATACACACATACACACACACACACACACACACACACACACACACACTGAGCTGGAGTCTCCGCCTATGGAAATGAACGCGTAGACGCTGGGCCATGTGGAAAGCCAAAGGATCCATAAATCCGGAGAATGCATACGCGAAGTGACCCTACGTTAACAGTAACAAGCAACAAAGCGACAGATTATCATTTATTTTCTATGTATGTGCACAACATCCATCCATTTTCCATAACGCTTATCCTACACAGGGTCACGTGGAGCCTGGATCCTAACCCAGAGAACTCAGGGCACAAAGCAGGGAACACCCTGGACGGGGTGCCAACCCATCGCAGGGCACAATCACACACACATTCACACACTACGGACAGTTTAGAAATGCCAGTCAGCCTATAGCACATGTCTCTGGACTTGGGGAGGAAACACCCGAAGCACGGGTAGAGCATGCAAGCTCCACGCACACAGGGCGGAGACGGGATTCGAACCCCCAACCGCGGAGCTGCGAGGCAAACGTGATAACGACCTGTGCGCAACACAGTTTCAGCAACAGCAGCAAATGACAACTCAACAGCATGACAAGTGACGGCTGAATTGAGATTGTCTCGTTTCTATGTAAAGTAGATATTCCGGGGTAAATCGACAAATCCAAACATTTTTCTCAAATGATTCCTCGGACAAATTCTATGGCACGTGTGGTACGATGTTTCTTCAGTTCCCCGCTCTTCAGTTCCCCATGGATGGATGGACATTACCACACATTGGTCATCATACAATTACAAACTGGACAATTCATGTGCTTTTAAAAAAATGTATTTAGTAATTTAGTATAGCTAATACACCTACCGGTATGTTGTGGGAACTGTGTGGAAACTGAAGTTGGGCAATTATTCATTCATTTAGCACAAATGATGAATTTAGCACTATTCAAAGATTTATAAATTGTTGAATACGTTGAATCTTCTGCATCACGTATGCAGAAGATGACGGATAGCACTTTCCTCAGAGTGTGTTACGCTGCCTTGTGAAGCAGCAGCTTGAAAATATGTGGCTGGCTTCATGTGTATGAAAGAAAGCACACGTTAGCCTTTATCGTCCTTGGTAGCTGTTGTATGACAGGAGAGAGCTGGCTGGTGTGTGGGAATTACAGGTGATCCAATTGGGGTAAAAAATGGACATAAATACTTACTTACTACTGACAGAAATGTTTGGTCTGTACATCGTTCCATAGATTTTTACACAAATCTTTTATGTGAACCTTAAAACTCGGCCAAACGATGCGATTTAAATTTTTTTTTTTTTTCTTTACTTTGAGGAATAATTTTTCCATATTTATGACCCATTGGCTTTTCATAATTAAAGACCAGCTCAGCCACTGGAGGGAGGAACAGCTTTAAACACGAACCATCACATGGCTCTGGAAATGTCTCCACTAATTTGCTGTTATAACAGTAGCCATATTTGTCACACAATCTCCCAGTTCTCTTCCTGGAGAACCCTTTATTTATAATCAACCCCTTTCTGTTATTTCCTGGTCAGAAATCCCCCTTGTTTTCTGACTAACCACAGATCAATTTGATAATGCAAAAGAAAAAACACGTTTCAAGTTCAATGTCAGTCACAACACTATACTGATGCTCCTTTATGGATTTGGATAACATAGGTAGTTGTGGTTGCCTAGGCAACAAACCACACCTAATGATAAAGATATTTAGAGTCATACCTTCTGGCAACACAGGCAAAAAACTTTTCTAATTCTTTTTTTTTTTTTTTTTAACTGGGTCAAAGGTATGTAAAGGTCGCTATTAACACCCATTTGATGCAATATTAGGTATTTAGTCTGAATTATAACTTGATTCAAGCACAAGCTTAATACTATTTAAAATACAGCTTATTCAAAATACATTTAGTTTGTGCTTATAATACACAGTACACTATCTAAGGTTCATGATTATATTATAATAGTGACAGAAAGAGAGGCGGATATTTGAGATTAACTGTCTACACAAATATTACTGTTAAGCTTTATATATCACATTTTTTTAATTCTCTGGTCTTGCATGTTTAGATTGAAGCGTAAATGTATTATTTTTCTGCTCAGATAGATAGATTTAATAATTTCATAACAAGAGGTGTATCCCAAAATGCTGAATTTGAGAAAAAGAGTTTTATTAGATTTCATGCTAACAAGTAATAAATAAATCTGATAGAACATCACAAAGAAATATTATAAAGAGGAGACTTAGAAAACAGATCACAGGGATGTTTAAACATTCATAGATCTTCAGTTACCTTTTTATCCTGGTTCGGAGACTATCCAGGGTCCTGAGGCTTGAATACACACTGGATGGTACAACAGACGATCATACGGTACAATACAAACACATTTACACACTCAATCACACCAAGGAGAAATTAAGCATCGTTAATCCACCGACTACTGGCATGTTTTTGGAAGGTGGGAGAAAACCGACAAACCTGGAGGAAAACCACATGGACACAAAAGAACAGGAAACTCCATAAAGAAAGTAATCTGAGCTCAGGATTGAATCAGGGACCCTGGAAGTCAAGCAAAAACACTACACACTGTACCACTGTGCTTTAATAGGCTTTGTACTTGAACTAGACCTGTGTTTACTGGTGAAATCTAATTTACTGCCACTAGTTTTCCATTCAGAGTATAAATACCACAAAAATGTTAGGAGCAACCTTGGTCTCTACAAAGTGCTGGTTTTGCAGCATTTCACTACAGAATGACCCGATAAACAGCTGGTGTGACCTTGTTCCTTTCATCGACCCCTTCATAGGCTTCAGTTCTGATTCAAAAGAAAAATAACAGGAGCAAAAATGTTCTCTGAGTAATTTATTGTGATTGGTTTGGATCAGTGCCGATCCTTTTGTGGAAAGATTCCTGGAGAAAATGTGGTCAGCTACATAAGGATTAAACAGATCATTTGGTACGTCTCTTATACTAGAAGTAAACCCATTTTAATAAATAGATTAGCACTTTACAAGAGCCAACATCAGGATAGTAAATGTTTGGTAATGTTTATTTTCCATTGATGAATCCATGTACATTTAATGACTCTCAATGTTAAGGTTAATCCAGGTGAAAGTATTTTATTACAATACAGCTTAGACAAAACAAATGTGTTATGGACATCACCGACCTAAAAATGTAAAGAGACCAGCGCTCCAGTTTCAATTACACCATTAATGCTGCCACAGAACACGTTAACCATAAGGGCCACTTTCATACTCATTAATCTGTCTGGGAATACAAATCAGAGTGAAAAGTGATCATTTCGGTTCGTTTGCTACATGGTATGGTTTGGTTTCACACTGCATATGAAAATGTCCTCTTGAAACTCTTTTATTCATTAGCTATATATAAACAAACCAAAAAAGTGCAATAAATGGCTAGATAATATATAAATAACTAGTCCAAAACATGTTGCGTATAATGTCATGATGTTTATAATATCGTGTGTATAATGTCCGTATAATGTTCGGTGTTTATAATGTCAATGTTTATAATGTCATGCGTATAATGTCCGGTGTTTATTGGTATCCACAGTATATGGGATTTCTGCAGCGCTACAGCTCCAGGGTTTGCATCAGGGATCCATTTAATGGGCAAAACACTGCATGAACGAAGCACCCTAAGGGTATCACATATGCAGTGTTTAGTCCATATAAATGGAATACTGATGTATTCCCAACCTCGTTGTGGTTCATTAGGCAGGTAAGAACACCGCATTATTTTTTGTGTATGAGCTGCTAAACTGAGGCAGACTGAGCCAAAGGACAGAGCTGTAACACTGCAGAAATGCATTATGGTCTACTGTTCTGGAGATTTGGACCTATGAACAAAAAAGTGAAAGTAACTGCCGGAAGACCTTTATGGGGGCATTTTCAACCCTACACGTCCCTCAGACGATTTCTTTTTGCTCTTGATTCGTTTATTTACGTGCAGTGTGAAACCAAACCAAATGTCAATTTGCTCTGAAACGGACACCGCAGACAGACTGAAAGTTGTGAAAGAAATCGAAATGTTTAGTCCTGAAAACCAACAGCAGCTTTTAGTTCTATTATCATGCAAGTGCTCCACAAAAAAAAAAAACGCCTTTATTTAGCCAAATGAGAATCAATAATATTAACCCGTAAATATTGACTAATGCAGCATGATGAAACCCATTCCCAAGCTGAACATTTCATCATTAGTGAATCTAATTCACACACATAACCAAATGTCGTACAAAAATTCATATACAGTTAGAAATCACCAAAAATACAAACAATAATACCAGTGTTAATGACAAAGTTGTACCGGTCACGAATAACCTCTACACAGCACAAAGCAGGTAATTCAATAAGGCAATAAAGTGAAAGTTGAATTCAAAGTAAGACTGTGTGCTTTGGGGACATAACATGTTGGACATATGATCTGCAAACAAATCTATTAATAATAATCTATTAACAGGAAATTTTCACACATACATTCACTCAAAAATCATATCCATATCTCATGACTAACAATTTCTATTGCCACTTCCCTACCAAAAATGATGCATTGTTTGGTGTTTTATTATGTAACTAAGTGGAAGATAAGATAGACTTACTTACTGCAATGCAGCTAAGATATGTTTACTTTCTAAATTTTACACTGAAGCCTTGATGCTAATGTAGCTGAGAAGTAATGGAAGCTTACAGCCTCAGGCTTAGCTTTGTGCAATATGGATGTCTAACCCATCACACATTCACACCTTAAACAGGTTTGTGGAGTTGTTCAATGTGGTAAACTTGTTTGTGTCATTTCTGACACGCACAGAACGTCAAAAAAAAAAAAAAAAGAGCCAGAACTAAAAATAGTTGCAGCTCCATCTTGAAGTCAAATGACCTTCCATCTTGAAACTAAGGTCTAGACCACACCAACATGGGTAAAATAAAAATGTAAAAAATCGAACAATTATGCCTTTCTATCAACACTAAAACTGCATATTTTTTTAAAATGCAAAAACATTTTTTCTAAACTGCAAAAATATGCATATTTTCGAATCGGTTCTCTAAACCTGACAAATCGGTAAGCACAGTTTTGGCATTTCAGTTGTCGGTAAGAGAAAGAGAGAACTTTTCTTATGACTCTCACGTGATCTGCACAACTGCAAAATGGTAAAACTTATTGCGATGTTTTCTGTACAAGATACACTGTTTTTTTACTTTCATGTCTGATGAAAATTGAGAAAATGACGTAAAAGTCATGGGTCGGACGCCTAGTGTGAATTTCCATTGTGCTGTTTTCATTATGAAATGGAAACTTATTTCCTCATTGGCCCAAGTTTCGTATCACAGCGCTCACAGTACGACTACTACCAAAAGTCCGAAGGCAGAATTTTATGTCTGGAGTGTTCCAAATGATAAAATACGTCCAATTTGATTTGCACATTTATTTCATTAATATGGAGTTTTATAAAAATCTGCTGTTTTATTAGACTCTTCATGTACGAGTGATGTTAGTACATGATGCTAAAATGGTGCAAGATGCCATTACTGGCTAGCCTGAGTGCAAAATAAAGGAAGAAAACTTCGATCACCAAACACATCTTATAAACATGACCATTTGCCAAAGAAGAAAAGAAACATGCTCTTACAGCAAGCCAAAAAAAAGGACAAACCGCATGAATACATTTTTTTTGTTTTTTGCACACCTCATTGATTAGCATAGGAAACATTTTCAGTTTCATTCATAGGCATTGAAAAGCAAGCCAGACAAATATGACTGGAGCAGCCATTTTGTTAAAGTACATCAAAACAAGCACCAAAAATAAAGACTCCCATAACTAGTCCTGGTGCTTTTACCCAAGAGACACAATCTTTCCCTTTTACAATGACAGAGGAAGAAATACATTTAACACAACGCGTTATGCCAGAAGGACAAATAAAATGGCACCAAAACATTCCTTTGTTTTTTTGTGAAAATCAATACTCCCTGCTTGCTTCAGCTAAAAACACACACTGTTATGTCGTATCGTTCAAGTAAACGTCCATTATATACAAATATAAGAGGGGAAAGAAAAAATCAGAAGTGAGGAATAACAGCCACACTTTCCCGAGATCTCACACGTTCAATAACACATTCAGCTGAAACAGATAGACCACATTCAGTGGGGAAAACATGGAAAATAAATTAATAAATATACTCTCCAGTGAGATGAATGCTTATGATGGACTTTCTTTTTTTTTCCCCCCCATGATGCACTCCGGTTCTTCACATGGCGTCGAAGTGGAAGCGATGAGCTTCTTGTCTCTTCTCGCGGTCGTCTGCTTTCTGCAACACAATGTTCAGAAAAAATATATCAATACTGAATGTTTGAAAAAGGCTCTTCTGAAAGAAGCAGTTTGGTGAAAAAAATAAAATAAAATCACAATGTACAAATTACCAGAAATCTATTTATTTAGCTGATATTTTAGGTTCTGTACTGGAGGCTACGAGGCTTATGTTGCTACCAAGTAAGGGATGCTTATAGCTGCTAGCTTAGCATTATATATTAGCAGCTGCAAGAATAAATTTTGGAAATACACAGATTTAGGAAATACAGAAAATGAAAAAAAGCAGAAACGAGACAGAAACATCCGAAATATCAACATTTACCCCAGATATACGTGTAGATTTCTAAGAAAATGATCCATACTACTAAAATTACACCATAATTGCAATCAGCATCGCTAAAAATATTTGTTTAGCTATGATAACTGTAATTATGGTGTAATTTTAGTAGCATGGAACATTTTGCCATTCTAAGAAATGACAAAATTGCATCACAACCCTGCCAAAAGGTAGTGACTTTAGTAATCTTCATGAAAACATCACGAACACGAGCAGCATTAGATCCAACAAGCTTCCCTTAAGCTGGGTTTAGACTGCGCGATTTCAGCAGGCTTTTCAGATTATTACTTCGCCATTGTCAGATCCCAATAAAATCTCACACGAAAATGTCTTCGACTACATCTAGGAGAAGAGGGACATTGTGTACGTCCCCAGTTTTTCATGCAGAAATGTTTCTTTTAATTGTCACTGGTTGTAATGTGTAGGTCAGTGTGAGAAAGTCAAAAATCATTTCGACTTTCAAAATGGTCAGTCAACTCGCTTAGAAAAGACTCAATAGCGCTTTTATGGCAATAATGAAATGTTTGTTTGCCATGAACAACTATGAAAATAGCATACAGAGCTCTTCTTGACACGCGCGCACACACACACACACACACACACACAGAGAGAGCTGAACTCATTACACACACAATGGCACACTTCACAGCAGCATAAAACCTCTGGGTGCGATCACTGATAGAGCCTGAACCAGACACACTCTGTCTCGCGCTGATAAAACACACAGCCGCGTGTGTGTGTGGGGGGGGGTTTAATGGCGGTGTGTGTGTGATAATTGTCTGCCTCAGCCAAAGTAAAAATGGTGTCTATTCTCAGCTGGGACGAACTGACTCACACATCGCGCGCGCGTGTGTGTCTTTCCTAATCAGCAACGGGTCATCGTGAAATTGGTTTTAGACGCACGCGGGTCTGTTTTTCCCGCCTAAATGCGCTCGAGCCTGAATAAAAAAAAAAGCGCATCAGATACACTTGCGCGCGCTCAGTAAAAAAGGGAAATAAAATATAAAACCACGCTTTGACTAAGGCGAGTGTACCGAACTTGAGTATAAAAGTCAATATATCTGTCAAAATTAAAAATTCAATACATTAAAAAAAACACAACTATATATATCTCAGAACGATTCAAATGTTTAAAAATTCAAATCACTTAGACCGTTTTATTTCGATTGCGGAATCATCAAAACGGCTCTTCAGATCTATGAGTCGATTCCCAACCTTCACCGACAAAAAGATACATTGATTCAAAGATCCGTCTAAGAAACTCGACTGAAAGATTCGACTCGTTTGCGAACGCCGAATCTTTTACCTCAGAAGATATCAAAAACACTCGAAGATTACTGTGGTAAGAAATGTGTTAGGATTATTCGATCTCTCTGCGTTTCTGAAATAACTAAAATGCTACCTAGTTATATCTAGAGGAGGAAAATGTTTATTTATTTATTTATTTATTTATTTATTTAACATTTAACATAATCTCTAGCTAGCTTTCCAACTATGTAGTTTGCTAAACGGGAATAGACTCAGAATCCACTACAAACCTTCACCAAAACAAAATAATTAATTTATAAAACTTTATATTAAAATGTTCAATTATTTAATGAATGAATGAATGAATAGTTAAATCAAAATCCTGTCAGGTTTGCTAATGTCAGCGCGGTGTTTAGCATTAGCTAATCGTCCAACACCATGGTCCCCCTGGTGAAAAGTCACTACAGTAGTTAGGAAAATGTTAGCCTAGTTTTTCCAAAGACTTTCCAAGATTATCATTTATATAATTTTCTCCCAAATAATTTTTGTATTAAATTCTTTTTACTGTAACACTTTACACCAAGATTCCCTTAAATGACCAAAACTCAAACTACAGCATTAATACACCATTAACAAAGTAACTGAGACTCATTTCAATGCATGTATGTGATTTAATATACATATAATAAACCAAATAAGCCAAAGTCATCACGTACATTAAGATTTGAAATTAAGAACTGAGATTTAATTTTTTTTATATATATATATTTTAAGATTTTTAACATTTACATACATTAGCAAAATAGCGGAATTCACTTTTTTTTTTTTTTGCTTGTTTATGTGCCGATTTTTAGTCATGGTTTATTCTCTTTTCATTTGATGAAATATCATTTAATACTTAATTAATTGATGTGTTAACTTATTTTCTTAACATTATTTATGGTTTGTTTTATGCTAAAGATTATTAACTACATTAGTTAGTAATTAACAGAACCTTAATGTAAAGTATTACCCTTTTTAGTTTAATAAAACATTATATACATGTACATACATAAAGACATAAAAAGACTTTGTACTGTATACTTTATGGTATGTGCTGCAAGTAAAAAATTTGTCATACTTCGTGTGTCAATTTTTTGGTCTAGAAAATTGCAATATTTACGTCTAAAATTCGCATGAAATTCAAGCTGTAATATTAGAGGCCCCCCCCCAGTGGTACCGCTGGCCCATCCTGGCCCTCACCCTGTTTATAATAGTCTATAACTGGCACTAGAGTGTGCACCTCATCCTTTCGTTTCCTCTCGCCCACAGAGCCATGCAGTCGGAACGGCCCGCTAAGATGGAAAGATCCGCGAGCTCAACTCCGAATGCTGTTTTCTCCTCACGCTAAAGGTTAGCGCCTCGCTCTTATCTCCTGCAGCCACTTCAATCTCGGCGGGTGCGGGGGGAGAGGGTGGTAGGATTTGAGAAATATCGAGCAAAGTAAAGCGTGAGGGAGATATTAAAGAAGAGAGAGAGAGAAGCAATTAGAGAGAAGGCAAGACAGGTTTGAAACGGCACGGTACGCACCGATCTTCGTAAACAATACGCGAATGACGATTATGTTCAGTACAACAAAAGTATGCAGATGATGTACTACTCTGGATGAATTTTTCCACATCTGGATGGTACTCTCTCGCAATAGTGCAACACGGTAATTTCATCTTAAAACCTGCTACCTGACAACTGTTAGCGACGACTCGATAGCTTGCAAGTCCGTAATGATGATGACTGCGGATATATAATTTAAAAAATGAATACGTTTAATATTTATATTTCCTCAAAAGATACGATCAGATCGTGGTTGCTATGGTAACGTTGCATTTTGATCAAAAACTAGAGAAAAAAAAAACAAAAAACGTCGATGCTCCGACACTGAAATCGCTCTCGTGTTCATCTACGACAAACTCAAGATAGTTTACTAGATGTTAAGGAGGCATTCCCAAATTTGCATACTCGTGTATTATAAGACAACTGATGTGTCAAATATAATTTGTATTTTTAAACCTTAGACAAAACAGCAGATTCTGAACACAGCTGGTCACATATCGGTTTGGTAACCATAGCTACAGAATGTATACATAACCACGCTTAAATCAGATTTATTTCATGTCACTTCTCATTTGCATAAACATGTCTCAACTCACATCGTGTCACTCGCTCACCACGCCCACTATGCCCACCGACGGGAACAGTGTGTAGTGTACACTATATACTACATGTCCCATTTGGAACACAGCCATATATTACTAAGAAATACCGGGAGACGGAGAAATGGAAATCAGGTCACACTGATAAATGTGTCTTCGAAATAGAGCTGGACACAAACAGACTCAGTGCAGTCAAGTGGAAGGCGCACACACACACACACACACACACCTAACACACACACACACACATAAGCAGTTACTTTAATGTAGTTGTGCAAGAGCGGAGTACTTCTCTGAGTAATTACGGCTCTCAGCGTGAATAATCAACAGAGCAGATGGAGAGAGAGAGAGAAAGAGAGAAACACACAACACTAATGCAAATGCACACACAGTCACACACACGCAAAAACAATCATGCTTGGACACACTCAGTTACACACACAGCCTGAATCAGACCTGCTGTAAAAACCATCCTGAATAAGATCTCTCTTATTTTCTTCCACGTATTCACTTTAACGTTAGCGGAAACAGCTTCTCCAGCTAGTCTATTTGTTAAAAATAGATTTATATACCTGCCTATGATGTCCACTTACTCCATTAACGTAGCTAACAAGAAATATAATTCGGTCCCTGTCAAAACACGTGTTTCTTCTTGTTGAAAAGACCTCATTAAAGCAAATCTCCACCCTGAAACACTATTAGCTATCATTTTATATTGAAGTATCTGTGGTGCGTTTAGTGATTTTGGTGCTAATTTGTTGGCTGGTGCTGTATTTTCATTACTCCTGTGAGAAGTTAGCGGTTGCGTGCTGCGCTGACATGACAGGGTTATTGCTAGCACAGTTACAGTGGTGTCTAATAGGGGGGAATTTTTTTTTATTTAAATCACCATCGCCATTTTCAAATGAAGTTTAAAGTGATATTCATGAGAATACTGGCGTAGAAGGAAAAGAGACCTTGGTGCAAGTCCCAGAATGCAATGCAGCCGAGTTACAGCAGAGACTCGGTGACGGCGCTGATGGCAGTATTAGCGTGAAACTTGAAGGTTTGGAAGCTGATCAGTTTGAGCAGGGTGTGCTCATGAGGAGGTGAGAGAGCTGGACAAACTTAAGGACTAAAGCGCCGCTGCATTGCGCTCTTTAGGGAAAACTGAAGAGAGGGCTAAATTTCACTGGGACTAATGGAATTCAAAATGGCGGACTGCACTGGTACGTCAAAATTATGCGAAGGCATACATTTATTAAAAAATTATTTCTAACCTACAGAGACCACTATTAAATCAGTATTCAGATTAATTACAACAAGCATGATGATTCTAAGATATGCAATTAAAATACAAAGACGTGTTGTACACGTCTGTAATTTTTAGTTTGGAGATATCCTCAGGCCTTCAGTGAGCACTGAGGGAAGGGCCTGAGGCATCCCCTCTGGCAGCACTTGTATCTCAGTTCTTCCTTTAATGTCTCTGTGCTTCTACTGCGTTACTTATGCCAAAGTCCATTTGCATAAAAAGTGTCTGTCAACATAAAAGTCCCCTTAAAAACGTGACAAACACGAGCTAGGTAACTAGCCAGCTAGCCAAGTCAGGTAATGATGAGAGATATTAGGCTAGTACGCTTGGCAGTTTCTAATTTACATATTTATATCTGTTCATAGATCATGATAACTAATGTAAAGGTGTAGAGACAATTCCGAGACAATTTGTAATCATTTCTTGAGAACAAAATTTATAATGATTATTTTTTTTTCATGATTTTAATAAACGTAAACATAAAGGATCAGTGATGATCTGCTAAAGATATAAGCAAATAACTGCAGAAGCTCTTCCACACTTCTATCGGTTACAAAACTGGAAGACAAGTGAATAAAGCAGCTCCGTTCTGCTCTAAAGTCTTTGCAAGATGGATATGTTTTCACTCCTCTTCCAAACGCTCCTGGCAAGAGCTTGATTTAACAAGTTCTGGTGCGTGTTATTTGTGCCAGACTGAAACTGTGGGTGGATGGAAAGCAAAAGTTTCCACTCTTTCCTACAGCATTGCTTTGTTTTTTAAGCAGGCAAACTGCCATAAACTAATCGCTCCAACTATCTTTGTTATTCAAGAACACGTGATCTAAAACGGAGCGTTTACCCGTGTGAGAAAGCATCATATGAAACTCTAAGTGTAATGCATCGTGTGTAAACGTTAGCGTGCAGAAAAAAACGATTTCAATCGGAAAATCCCTCCAACCGTCTACGATACGGCCACGTCGAATTACGAGCCGTGATCCGATTCTGGGGGAAAAACAACAACAAAAAAAAAAACCATGCTGGTGTTGAAAATCAATCAACGCAGACACCCAGGTCTAAGCTCAAAGGCAGGAAACAACCCCAAAAAGGGTTTTTCACGGGTTTTCTCGTTGCCTGTAGACGTGATGGTGGGATTAAATAAAGACATCACTTTTTATCACATTTAAAATTAGCCCTTTTTTCCCCTCCCGAGATGACCCCTCTAATGTTTAAAGCTGCAGTATGAAACCTTTTCTGGTTAAAAATGAAGAAAAATAAATTATTTCGCAAGTACGTAAAAAAAACCCAGCGTTTAAATCCGTCTCCCGATTCACAACGGTAAGCTAATAACAACAATTAATAATTTGAACTGTTGGGGTTGGACTTCACGGGAAACGTCACTTTGACGTAATTTGCACAGAGGGGTGGTGATGTCACCTCCATTAAGTGAAAGAAGAAGACCCGGCTACTATACACCCACGTGTGCGGGTGCTGAGGATGGTGGAGTGTTTTAGCTTGTCCTTACAGAGTTGCTTAGAATTTAAACTTGTCATGTAGATGGCTGCTTTTAATCTGGAACGTTCTAAATGCAATCATCGTTGACATCTGTGCAAACAGCTGTTGTCTTGTTCGCTTGATTCAGCGAGGTATCGAGTTTCCCATGTGTTTTTTTGTTTTGCTACGGTCAATGTGGTAAATTGCACTTATTTTCTGCTTGCTACGAGAGAGCAACTCACCGCCACACTGTGTGGTCAAGAGATGGAGCTAATACACACACCCATACGAAGTCCTCGAACCATCAGATTCAGGAGCAGTGCCAAAGTTCAGTACTGCAGCTTTAAGTTGGTAGGATAAGATTTTATTTAAACTCCTTGAAGCCCATCCCACATTCCCGCCCATGTTCACAAAGCTCCACCCCCAGGATCTATGGTGGCCTGTAGAGTAGAGTGTCTATAAAACAACTAACATGACAAACCAGATGGGTTTTTTCAGCCTCGTAATACTTCTGTCCTGAAGTCGTGGCTTAAACTACTATTAAAATAAATAAATAAATAAATAAATAAATAAATAAATAAATAAGGCAGATTATTTGTTCAAGTAAGTAAAAAAAAAAAAAATCAACTGTTGCACATTTAATGCTATAGAACGTTGACGAAACAAGCGTAATAACTATAAACAGTCATTTCCACACCTTTTTACTCTCTCGTGAAGTTAATAAGACCAAAAAAACAAAACCGCAGCTTGTCATGTTACAGAGAAACGTCCCTGAACTGTCCTGAAGACCTTCCTGTGGGGGGAAAACTCGATGCTCTCAATACAGCGTTAAATCGTCTTACAATTACATCTTAATATCAATTCTAATCATATTTTTGCATGGACAAGTACACACGCTTCACCCCAGACCATTTTCAACTGGCTGATGCACGGTTATGTTAGAGTGCACTGTGTAAATATAATGACTTTTGTTCTTTATTTACTTTTTGTATGCGTCGCAGCTTGAAGAGTACATAAATAAATGTAATTTAATTTGAATTGGTTTAATTGTTAGCCTCAAGAGTGATTCTTCCTTTTTAGCATCACTGCCAACAAAGACACACTTAGTTTTATTCAGAAAATGGCTCATATCCAAACCGGACTCGTTTCCCCACTGATTAGTTTCGCCGTTTTATCCTAATGAACAGGCTGCAGCTATTTATTAAAGACGTGGTCAACTCATGAGCATTTACGCTTTTATTATCCATTCAGTGTACACTGAAAACTACAAAGACAAAAAATGTCTTTCATTATATTATACTATATTATACCATATATATTTCAAATATGTTGTAGCAGATGTTATAGTTTCCTGTTATTTACATTTTTTGCAGTCATTTAAAAAAAAAAAATCTGCTTCTGAAAGGCAAACTGACTAAAAATCCATTTAGTAGTGTATAATAAAGTGATGGCATTTACACACCTGCACAGGTTGTAAATTACCACACACACACACACACACACACACACACACGGGTCTGTTCAGGTGGTAATGAACAACATATTTAATCAGTTGAAAGCATGGTTAGTTGTATTAATGGTGTGGCATTCTTTTCTGTGTGTGTGTGTGTGTGTGTGTGTGTGTATATATACGCGTGTTGGGGGTGAAGGAATGATGTCAGGGACACATACACCCATCTGCTCATTCTGACCCATCTGTTCAGCCCACACACACACACACACACACACACACACACACAGACACACACACACACAGCATGTACCCCAGCATACATTTTGCACCTGTACCATCTTACGGATCTGTACCTTCTCTTATGAATGCCTCTCTGGAGCCTAGTTTAGGTGTGTGTATATGTGTGTGTGTGTGTGTGTGTGTGTGTGTGTGTGTGTGTGGAGAGAGTTCTGACCTTCTCCTGCCAGTGCAGCACACCGATGATGATGAGGATAAAAACACACACTCCGATCAGCGCCACGGCCGTCAGCAACACAATATTACTGGGAGTCAGATAGAGTTTAGCACTCCAACTGTGAAGGGAGAGAGAGAGAGAGACTTTTTGACTTTTAAGATGACTTTAATGCATCAGTTGTGCATATTTACCTTTTGTAAAAGCATCTCAGACACCCTGCCGCCCGTTCCCGCTACTAGTTTTTATACAGTAGCTGTCTATTTTCTCAGGATCACTCTCTATTCTCGTTCACTCCCGAGTCCCCGAGCTCCCCGGCTGCACAGCTCTGTGTGGACAGCCGAACTTTTTGTGCCCGATGTCCCTCTACTCAAAACATCTCCGGCGTTCAGTCATACTGAAGCAAACACAGTGTAATCGCTATCCCCATGTTTTCACATAAAACTTACATTCAGCCTCTCCTCTTGACTGTTTAGGAACATAAACACCGGTCTTCCAGAAGACAGGACGTGTTTTACTGTGGCGTTCTCGCTGCCAAGTGGAATCGTTTTAATTGTGCTGGCAGACTTCCCGACACATTCAGACTCCTTCGCTATAACTTCATTTTTAACGAATGGAGGCTCATGGTTTGAACCATTACTCCTTTCACCAATATTCCGCTTTCGATCAGCATGTTGACTAGGCTTTGCTTTTACACTACCACCAGACTACCACTGCTTTGTTCATGCAGGAGGCCGAGTAGATGTTCTCACACCCGGCCTGCTCTCCCACAGCCTACAGTACATCCACCGGCACTCCACTCTCTGGGACACACCTGACGCCATGCCGGAGAGATCATCTCCCTGCGTCTCGCCCACCGTCAGTCTGTCTCTCTCAGACTATTTACAGCTACTACCACTCACATATAGCCATATGTTTCACTATTTAATTATAGAAACGGGGGAAAAGTATAAATCCAGAACAGTTGGCAGGATGCCAAGAAAGCTGTTCAGATGTTCCATCCAGCGCATGCACGGAGAAAGAGAGAGAGGGGGGTAAAGAGAGGGGAAGAGTTATAAAGAGATAGAGAGAGATAAAGAGATAGACAGATAGATAGAGAGATAAAGAAATAGACAGAGAGAGAGGGAAAGAGAGATAGTTATGAAGAGAGAGAGAGGGAAAAGAGATAAAGAGATAGATAGAAAAAGAGAGATAGAGAGAGAGAGGGAAAAGAGATAAAGAGATAGATAGAAAACGAGAGATAGAGAGAGAGAGGGAAAAGAGATAAAGAGAGAGAGATAGAGAGAGGGGGGAAAGAGATAAAGAGATAGATAGGAAGAGAGATAAAGTGATAGATAGAGAGCGATAACTGATAGGCAGAGATAGAGAGAGAGAGAGGGAAAGAGAAAGAGATAGATAAAGAGAGGGAGAGAGAGATAGAGATAAAGAGATAGATAGAGCGAGGGAAAGAGAGATAGAGAGAGAGTGAAAGAGAGATAAAGAGAGGGAGAGAGAGAGTGAGGGACCATGTTTATAGTCCACTCTGGGAAAACTGCTGCATTAACACACTCCATCAGCAACATCAATTATTGATATCCTTTGATCCTTGCTCTAACTAATTAACATTAGCAGTAATTAATGTATATCTTTGTTAGAATTTAAATAAAAGTGTGTGTGTGTTGGTGTACCTGCGAGGGTCACTGTTTGGATAAGGAATGACTATGAGCTGAGAGTTGGGGATGATGGCGGTCCATTCTTGTTTCCTCGTGTCCTGCAGAGAGACAGAGAAAGAGAGAGAACAGAAAAGAAGGAGCAGAAGTTAACACCATATATTAACTACACTACAATAACTTTAGGGTGACGCATAAAATCAACAGGACAATTAACATCATTGTCGCACTGTAACCTGACTTCACGTGCCGAAGTATTCTTGGGCAAGACACTGAACCCCAAGTTGCTCCCGATGGCAAGCTAGCGCCTTACATTGCAGCTCTGCAGCCATTGGTGTGTGTGTGTGAATGGGTGAATGAGAACCAGTGTAAAGCGCTTTGTAGGACTGCTAAGGTTAAAAAAGTGCTATATAAGTGCAGACCATTTACCATTACCGTAACCCTGCAGTTCTACCATATACAACCCCCCCCCCCCACCCCCTTTATAACATTCTACCATATCTCCTTCTGTCACACTGTCATTCTACCGTAACCTTGCAGTTAATCCCTTACTGTGACCACATCGTTCTACCGCATCCCCTTCCATCCTATGGTAACCCTGTTGTTATACTGTAATCATGCTCCTGTAACCCTAATGTCCTGATGTAACTTTGCTGCCATACAGTAATCCTGGTGTCCTGCCAGATCCCTGCAGTCCTATCGCAATATCTCCATCATACCATAGCCTTACTGTCCTACCGTAACCATGCCAAGCAGTTCCATTATGTGATTACAAGCAAATTAAAAGTTGGAAAACTCCCACCTCTATGTACTGAAGGTGTGGTGCTGAGAGGGCAGAGTCAGTGCCCTGATTAATTCAGCTTTGCTATACACCTGCAGCAACTCACGCGGCGCAAATTAGCATAACTTGCCTTTATGAGCGTAAATGTACAACACACAGCAGCTCAATCAATTACAGCAATATCATTGCCTCTAAAGACGCTTATTCATCAATTAACTCCAACACTGCACTCATCTTTCTATTCTTCTCTATGATTCCTCCAGGGGGAAACAGTTTCATTTCCGAAACGGCATCTATAACAATAATGCATTACGACTCTGTTTTCTCACACACGTTAATGAGAGTGTGCAGTTAGGACGAGCTCTGATCCCATTTTAGGGAAACAGAGCGGACGAAGCGTTGTGCAAAGAGTCAAGCGTGAGAAGGGATAGAAAGAAAAGATGAAAAGAGGCGAGAAGAGAAGAAAAAGAAGGGTGAATGGGAAAGAATTGGAGATATGAGAAAGATAGTGGAGAAGACAAGAAGGGAGGAATAGGAAATGAGACGTGACTAAAAAGATGAGTAGAGGAAGAGATGAGATGAAGAATGCATACAGACAAGAGAAGAAATGGAATAAGCCGAGATGTCAAGAAGACAAGGAGGCAAAAGAAAAGGAGAAAAGAAGAAACAGGACGCGGCATAGAAGAGAAAAATAGAAGGAACAGTGATAAAGGAGATAAGAAATATAGGAAAACTGACAGCAGAGTAGGAAAGAGAAATGATGAGGATGAGAGGAGAAAATGAAAGGAGCACAGTGATAGGACAGAAGACTAAAGTAGGAAGACGAAAAGAGATGGAAAGAAGAAGAGGATGAAGAGGAGAGGGGAAAAGAAAACAGACACATGGAACAGAGGAAAAGAGTAAAGAAAAAGATGAGATGGGTGAATGCGCAAGGAGATGAGAGAAGGAGAGTGATGAAAAGAAACGAGGAAAGAAAAAATTAAAAGATTAGAGAGGATATGAGAGAAAAGAAGGGAATGAAAGAGAACGAGGTGAAAAGAAAAGGTGGGAGAGAAAGGAGGGGAAAGAGACGACGGAACAGAATGTCAGCAGGTCAGATGGATGTTGAAGAGTGTTGGACTTTCTCTCGCTCAGAGTGTAGATGAAGGGCAGAGGGTGAATTAAACCGGCGGAGAGAGAACAGACTGCCGTGAGCACATGACCTCTGCTTTCTGTAACGTGAGCTGGGTTTCCACCAAACGCTAAACTCTCAGCAGAGCTACAAAGGAAGCTGAATTAAAGTATAAACGTGCGTGTACCTTGACTCCAGGGGGTCGGGGGATGCCAACGAAAAGGTGATCCAGGAAGTTGGCACTGCGGCCAAGGCCCAGGACGGTGTAGGGGAGCTGGAGAGAGAGATGTGCTGACTGACTCAGCTGACCCGCTGCAGAGAGAGAGAGAGAGAGAGAGAGAGAGAGAGAGAGAGAGAGAGAGAGAGAGAGAGAGGGTGATAAAGTTACCAGTAGAACTCAGTATGCCTGTCAGTAAACAAGTTGGCTGACAAAGCCTGGGGCAATTTCACAACCAAGAGCAGATCACCATCTGTGTATGAAAATCCTCCTAAACTCAAAATCATGATGTTCAAATGATAAACTCTGCTTGGATACAGATTCTGATTATATAGATTTGGGTGTTTGGGTCAAACATGCTATTTAAAACCCTAAATATTTGTAGTAGTTGTATAAAACCTGTCTATTTAGGGGCGGGGCTACATATTACGTCATTAAATAAGATCCAGAGCTTTGGCCGAATCACGTCTTTAATTGGATGATAGTAAGGTAGCTAGGTAATATGGCTAATGTTGTTGCTGTTGTTGTTGGTGAACAAATGGTGATTTCTGTGGTAATCTTATACCCTGACAGGTTTAGCTACTGATAAATAATATGGAAAAAATGTCAAAGTAAATCAAAACGCAAATACCGAAAGCCCAAATGTAAACTAATTGACTAGCAGTTAATAAGTGCACCGGCTAGCGTTCGTAGGTCTTGACACGTTTAACAAGGCAAAAGGTGTAGAAAGGTTCTTAGGGCAAGCAAGGATCTAAAAATAAGCATGAAAATACGGAAGGCGGTTGTACAAAAGAAGACAAAAGAACATTGAGGGCGGAAGATGAAGCAGGCAGGAGTGTGTAAAAAAGCAGAGAGAGTGTGAATGTAATAAGAGAAAACGTCCCACAGCCCAACAAAAGCCTCTTTAATTGCTCCAATCTCACCCACACGCCATTTCTAACAGGTTCAGCATGAAGTCACGGCTAATGCGGCAAAAAGCACAAGACGCCTCTCTGCACTGTAACTGAGGAGGGTTTGTCTATATAATTATGCCATATGGACTCAAAGACATGCTCTTTAAACATTTTAGGCACAGATTTATAATTAGCGTATGTTCGTCATCTGTCATTTATGACTGTGTCTTGAATCTGTCAGTAACCCTGTCAGGTTAAGTAAGCGGAAATCTGTGAAACATAAAGACTTCCATATATGGACTCAAAGACACACACACACACACACACACACACACACACACACACACACACACACACACATTAACTGCATAGTTAATGGCAGAGAGCAACGTTACTGTTATAATATATATATATATATATATATATATCCCCCCACACACACACACACAAATAATAAAATGTATTTATACAGCTCCTTTTATACAGTTTAAATGTAGTTCAAAGTGCTTTATATAAAGAATTGCAAAGAGAGAACAGGAATGCAAACTAAGAAGTAATCAAATAAGAAAAGTAAATATATATATATATATATATATATATATATATATATATATATAAATATAATATAAATGCAACAATTAAAAAAAGGTGAAATAAAGGTGAAAATGGAGTGCTAGTAAAAAAAGATTGAACTAATACTACTATTACTAGTACTACTGATAAACTAATCAGACAGACAGACTGGTGGGTGTGAGGTGTTTTTGAGAACTCCAGATCCACATCCGAAGCGTGTGTGTGCATGTGTGGTAGCAGCTGGAGAAAGGTCATCCTATAGCTGTTGTGTCTGAGAAAACTGGCAGCAGCAGTTTAATGATGACATTAAAGAGAAAAACAATTAGCAGTGTGAAGCTGATTTCCATGATAATATATGAGTGAGAGAGAAGCTCCTGTGGTGATGCAATGTTGTGACAGCTGATTCACCTCCATTACACCAAACAACTGTAAAATCAGTCAGAATGCACCTCATTAAACAGAATCAATTTGAATAGTCATCACAGCAATCCAAACAATGAAACAAACACAGATTCTGTTTCACCCCATCTAACAGGCAGGCATGGGGAGAATCACCGGGATACCTTCTTGCTTGTCGAGACCTTCCATCAATGTCACAAAGTGAAGTACGAAGCCGTCTTTCCTTTTGTGTTGTGTTTTGTTGGTAGGTCTGTCCACGAGGTAGCCATGAAGTTGCTGTCTGGTTGAGTGGTTCTCCCTCACCACACCACGCACCTCTGAGCTTGCTAGCTGCACTCTGTTAAACATACATCCTGGGGCTGGAGTCTGGTGTCTCCGCATTGTCACATCATTATCTCTGCCCCCGTGTCAGGTTCCCCATCAGCATCATCTGCTCAGCATTTTCCACATTTCCCACCATCTAGCCAAGCAGTGGGCATGTGGCTAAGCTTTGGTGAGATGGTCGAGTGGGTTTCCCTTGCTGTACCATACGATGTTGACTGCTGAGCCTGTTGTGTTAGCTGGATCCGCCAACACACACCATTTGGGCTGGAGTTGGGTTTTCTCAGGTTGGGAGATTTTTCCAGGCTGCTAATGAACGTTATTCTTCATGTTCAACTCCATGTCTAAAACAGGTCTGGGTCAGTGCCGCCAGATTAGATTGCATGCACCTAAAGTAACAAGATTTAGAGGCATGCCGCTGCATGGAGTACGTGCTGCTCCTACTTGGGTGGTGTCTACAAGGATGATATCACCACAGTGGCTCAACTTGTTTCCTCGTGACTTTTTACCATATGTCGTCGAGGTGATAATCAGGACCTTTGGTGAAATAGAACTCTAGTTACATATATAACTGAGCTGGACAACCACCACAGTTGTTTGCCATTAGAAACCAGCTCCGATCCAATAAGAAAAGGTTCCATGGTACATGCCCAAGAAGGTATCCAGGTGATTTTCACAGCCCATGGAGGCTGACCAGGGTTCACAAGACCACAGTTAGGACAGGTGGCTGAATTTTGGAACTCTCTAAGCATCTGTAGGTTTGTGAAAAGCCATCAGGAACACCTCAGGTCTGAGAGAAACTACCATCAATCTACACAGATACGAAGGAACACTGATGAACCAAACCCTAACAGCTCAGGGGAACTGTCTTCATCCCACCACACACACGCACACACACACACACACACACATACACACACACACACACACACACACACACTGGTCAGGGTGCTTTAGTGTCCAGATTTGAGCATTGGCTTCAAATCCGTCCCTGGACACAAAACGATTGAGCTTAGCAAGCCAGGCATAAACCAAACAGCCAGACCAGCTGCGGAGACACACACACACACACACACACACACACACACACACACACATATTCACAGAGTTTTTATTTATTTTTTTTTCAATTTGTGTGAACCTTGTAATAATTACTTGAGCTAATTAATTCTATCTCTACACCTGACCTTAACCTTAACCTCATTAACCAGAAAATAAATATTTGATCAGTTTGCCTTGATGCTTGTGTGTGTGTGTGTGTGTGTGTGTGTGTGTGTGGGCATACACACATTAATGGAGTATAATAAGGAATATAATAAAGGACCTCATATGAGCTTCCCGTCATCTTGGTGAAGAAGTAATGAGAGTTTTTCCAGATATATTAGTGAGCAGAGTGTCTCAGACAAAAGCCATTATCATTCTCTCTCTTTCTCTTTCTCCTCACACACACACACAGAGCCTCTTGTGATAAGAGCCCTCATAACGAGTAGGGCTTTGATTTGATAAAGCGACGCACTGCATGATTTTGATGGAGGATGCAAAACCACCACACACACACACACCATCAGTGCTGCTTTAATATTAATGTAGCCACGCTGTAGTCCACTCTGAGCTGACGCTACACTAAATATGACATTTCGAATTTTATAAATCTTGAGCACAAATGATGAATCAATTTCAACTGCGCTGATTCAAAAAGATCCTCATTTACATTTCATATGCATATCCACGCCCCTATTCACGCTCACATACATCTAATTTACATTAAACACACCCTAATTTATGCATGTGGTACCCTTGTGAGGCAATAAAAGGAAAACTATTGGGTATTGCATAGCATCAAGATCCATGTAGTGAAAAAGCCGTTTGAAGATCCGGGGAATGAAGTAAACAGAAAAGGGGGGAAAGTAAATGACGTGAAGGTGAATTAGAGGTGCTGGTGTCCTCTTTTGTGTGAAGCCATAATCAGGTAGAAAACTGAACCACTGTGTGCGGTCTCCATCATGTTATGGTTATCGTCACCGCAGTCAGACGTGCACACTTTTTGGAAAAAATTTTTATGACACAACATGCGTCCCTAAAAGAGCGCACTTTGTCGTAGCTGAATATTTGCAGCAGTGAGCTGAAACACTCATCATATACTAGCAGGTAGGAGGCCACTGGAATATTTGATTGAACACAGCAGGGTCTCGGAAAGGAAAAAACAAAAACAAAAAGTATAACCTCCATTTTACATCAAACACATCCACAGTGCTTATTGCAAAACCATAACGGTTTACTACGGCCACCTGCCATCGCCAGTAGCCTAATATCACCAACATTAGCTAATCTCGCTAGTTAACTGCTAGTAAACAAGGTCACATTAGTGACGAATCTTCCTTTTTTTTTTTTTTTTTTACGGATTTATCCAGGATTTATTTGTTCACAAGTGGAATTTCGGTATCAGAATTTCTATCTGCAGAGTCTCACCGAGTTATTCAACAGCAGGCCAATCTGTCAAGATATAGTGTTACCATGACAACCACCTTCTGTTCGTCACTAGCTGCAGTAGCTAGTTTGCTCAACATTTAGAGTCTGTAATGAGGTGCCCGCGTCATGCTGTAATCGCGGACGCGGTTGGGCCAGCTAATTTAGTGACATCGTACCGTACATAGCCTCGCCCCAAATAAGTCTCTGTTTTAAATAGAGAAATGTCAATTAAGTTTTCTGTAAACAAATCTGATCCCAAATAATAGATTCATGCAAATCAGATTCAGCCTCCTGGAGGACGCGTTCATATAAACATCATTTTAGACTTCAGCATGATTTTTAAACATTAAAAAAACCATGGCTGGAGAGAGTGCAGTTATAAGCGAGCGGATTCTGGGGACTACCAGCGATACCATCTCTATTTTAAATTGAGCAGTAACAATATGTGGAGGAGGGCAGTGGAAAATCGATTAGCTCTTTTTTTTTTTTCTTCCCGAGGCCACGGTGAGCCGAAGCCGCAGAGCCCGCAGAAGAGTGAGAGAAAAACCTTGGAAGGATAAAAACATCGCCTCAAAACATGTTTATACAATAAACAACCTGCTTTTACGTCAGAGTCTAACGCTGCGTTAGTCAGTGCAGGTGTTCAGTCATTTATTCTTACTCTTATGATTCTACTTTCACTTTTCATACAGCGCGTTAGCGTGTTAGCTGTGTAACTTATTCAACACCCTCGGACAAAACCTAGGATTCTGACTGAAATATTTTAATTACGTATTTAATTATGTAGGCGTAACTCATGTCAGACGTCAACGAGTCCCCAGGATTTCTGTAGGAAAGTTGAAATTTAAACACAAAAAATATGGAGAAATAAATGTTTCTATTAACTTTAACTTAAAAGTTTGCTAAAATAGGTTACATATACATATATATATATATATATATATATATATATATATATATATATATATATATATATATATATATATATATTTATATATATATATATATATATATATATATATATATATATATATTAATAAAACCCATCCTATTTCATGTTATACGCAGTTAACTTAAGTACTAGTTTGTGTTTTAGAGTTAGCTAGCGAGCTAATTATTTTAGCTGGGTTTTCCACAGCGTAACTGCGTTTAAATTGGATGGTAAATCACGTGTGAATCACACAGTAGGAGAAAGTAACCGATGGCCTGTTGCTGTGGTCAGCTCGGTGTAGTTGCGAGGTAACCATATTCACACGCTGCAGGTGTTTTTCCACTTGTTTTGGCCCGAGTGCTGACAGCTTGTTAACATTTTCAGACTAATGGCATCATTTACGTTTCACTGTGGACGGCGTCACTGTGTGTCAGAAGGTACTGCGATTTATCGTCCTCGTGCTGCGTGAACAAGAGTCACGTGACAGATTTGACTATGGTCCTATAGTCTGTTGGCTACGTAGCTAAACTTAACATTAGGTGAAATTTAAATCGAAAGTGATTACATAAAAAGAACTAAATTGAAGTCCTTAATTAATTTATTAATTTATCAGAAAAACACGTCAAATTGAACGTCCGTTTCATTTTATTTTTGGATATGACAAAGATGGGAGGAGTAATATACAGTAAAATACAGTAATAATGACTTTCCTATTTTTAATTCGTACAGTTATCGTAACGCATAGGTGCGTTTAGAGTCTTTTGAGTCTCTGTTTCACGTAGTGATGTTCTTTGTCTCTGCCTTTTATATTATATTCCATACAGGTGCAGTTTATTAGGTGCACCTATACTGCATCTCAGTGTATACAAGATTATTTATTATATTAACTTGCTTACAGAGTTCTTGCTCTGTAGCTCCTCGGGTTTTGTCCACCCAGCACTTATTTATATTCTCCAGCAGTACATAGTTTTTCCGGTACACCACACACACATACACGCGTCTCTTTTTGCCTCTTTCAGCTGATTTGGTTTCTTGCTTGTGGCCCTTTACTGATTCGTCATGAGTGCAAGATTACAGCACGAAGCATTAAAATCTCAAACCTCATGACTGAGACTCATGACAGCAAGTTTGTCTAATATAACAAAAACAACGGAGTTATCGGTACACTTTCCCTCTACAGTCAGAAATCCCACCTGAGCTCAAACTGACAACATCAAGGAAGGACACAGGAAGTTACAGTAGCTGCTTTGTACTGATGAAACAGCTTCTGTTTCCTGTTCCTCGTTGTCTTTTTGGGTGGACATCATATCATAAGACTTTTTATTTGTAACACAGTGTGCTGTAAGGAAACTAGGCCACTCAGGACAAAAAGAAAACAGTCTGGAACCTAATCTCGAACAGTTCTGCGCTTTTCTCAGGTGCAAAGTTGTTTCCAGCACCAAAATGCGAGAACTGGTGACATCATGGGCTTGTGGGTGGAGTCATTTGATCACCAGGACAAGGCGTTAGTTACATAAATTCCTCTCACATTTGCAAATTTGTAACAATTCACATAACAGTTCATACAAAATGCTACAGTAGTTAAGTTTAGGATTGGGGCGGGGTCAGTGTTTCTCATGGAAACCAGCAGAGATCAACAGACCCGTGAACCGAAATCTGAATATGTAAAATCGACATACGAGTCTGGAATGACGGACAGTTATAAGCATAAGCATTTTGAAATCTCAGATATTAACAAACCCCGCTGACCGGTGCTCACATGTCGACGTGATTTCCCTCTACATCTCTACCTACAACAAAGCGAGGTGTAAAAGGAGTATAAAAGATCATTCTTTTTGTAACTACAAATCCAATACATTTGTGGATATTTGTTGCTGTGTATCAGGAAACTCCAGCATTGTGTCAGCGGCAAAGATTTACTCAAAACACGTCCACCTGCGTGTAAGCGCACAGTCAATGTCAAAGTAAAACCTCAGAGCCGCTCGTTACAGTCCCTCCAGGCATTAACGCCAAATCAAGCGAACGCCGCAATATTCGGAGGAGCTCACCATTTTTAAAACTTTCGGGCCGAGACACGTCACGTGACGTCATCACGATGCGCGTTGAGCCAAAGCGCTCTTCAATTCACATGTGTCGAACGAGTACAGCTAAAAGGTCTCGTTTACCAACAAATGTAACCGCAAAAGACCATGCAAAACTATTTTTTTTCCTCAAAAAAAGCACAAAAACACGTCTCGAGTCGCATCGCAAATTTATTAAAAAGTTGCCGCAAAATCAAGCATTTTTGACTGTAACATTCACAAAAGAAAAACAATGTATGGAAATCCTGTACGGATTGCCATTAGATTACGCTCCCAGTTGGCAAGAACCAACACATACAGAGAGAGAGAGAGAGAGAGAGAGAGAGAGAGAGAGAGAGTGTAAAGTTCACGGACAGTCCATTTGCTCCCTAAAAGAAGTGTACATTGCTCAAAGGCCCCTACAGGCAAGCGAGCACTCGACGATGACTTTAATACCACTCATAATTCATCTCTGTTTAAAAAGATCATTTCTTCCACCGAGTGCTCCAGCACAAGCTCTCCTCACATCTATTACCTCCACTTATCTGAAAATAATTCCCATCCTTGTACCCTATCGGTAATTTATCTCTGAGTAATCCTGCTCTCTGTGGGCCTTATTCTACACACCCCCCTACACCTACACACTCACCTACACCTACACACACACACACACACACACACACACACACACACACTGTTCAGGGGTCGAGGCCATCTAGGAGCTTAAGAAGACACTTCACAGGTTCGTCGAGTCAAAAGCAGATTCGCCTTCTGACATTTAAGCGCAGACTCCATCTGACACTTCCCTCTTCTTTTTGTTCTTAGAGCTTTAAAAGACTGTAAAACTGAGGCTGCTGTCTGTATAACACTTTAAACACACACTTTTATGAACACGCATGGCCTGTCTTAGAGAGTCCTAGCTAATTATACAGTGTATATTCCATTATGTTGACATTTTGGGGTCTTAACATCAATAACTCCTTTTTTTAAAAAAAATGAAAATAAAAATTGCAATTTCACACACTGACAAAATCTGTTATGGAGACTATACTTAATAGTGATGCACTGTTTGTGTAGGTTAGAGACGACAACACCACAAAATCATTACAACTCCTAACTTCTTCTTCTTTATGTTTAAACTAGCAACAGTAATGAACCCTGTGTTCACATTAGCGAGTGACAAAGTGACAGGCGATTGTTCATTTTCTATACACACATAACACGGACGCGTGATTACATCAATTTCAGTGTGTATTGAGATTTTCTAAACTTTATGCAAATTAGATCGCTGTAAAGCAACAAATCCAAATGATTTGCCCTGAATTATTCTTCATTTTTTCCCCACTCAGTACCAACTTAAAAAAACGTCTAAAAAGAACATCATTTCCTGTCGTATACAACCTGTCATTAAATGTGTATAGAGAGATTATGAAGAAAAATAAAGCTTGGAAGGAAGTCGCAGAGATCGTTGGTGTCTTTGGAGAGAGTTTATAACTAGTACAGTTAGCTTGCATTGCTAATTTGCTAATAGCTAACTGGAAGCCAGGTATGTGACGTAAATCAAGCGACTGATTTTCACACTGATTAGTGCGTTATTTAATTTGTGTTTAACTAGTTCGATATATATATATATATATATATATATATATATATATATATATATATATATATATATATATATAGATATATGTATAGATATATAAGTATATGGTGATGTCTCTGGTGAGTGTATGTAGCTAGTACAGTTAGTTTGTAGCATACATCAAAAAACAAATTTCACACTTTACATTAAAAAAAAAAAGAATACGAAATTAAATTGTATATTGTAGTAAATCATGTGTAAAACGTTTGTGGACACTCAACTGAAATGTTTCTCATGATGTTAAAAACCTTTTGATCTGAAGGTGTGTGATTAAACGTGTGAAATCGGTGTCGTAGACAGAAATATAATCGTGCCGACGTATTCGTTTCTTTCATTAGAAAACTAACATTTCATTTACAGAATAATAGGAGGAGGTGATATTTATATAATATTATAGGCTTAAATTAAATTTAAAAAATGAAATGAGGCTTTATTTGAGCACTCCGTACGTGAAACAACTCAATAAAGCCTTGTTTTGTCGTGTTGTTGCAATGAGAAACAGCCTGAGGGCGCTGTGGGATCCGGTAATGGGAGAAGGAGAATTAGTGGATAATAAAAAGATGGAGTCAAACACGGTCGCACGTTTCTCTGACGAATACGTTATTGCTTTTACAAGTGTAGTATATCACAAGCCTATAAAACTTTGAAAGAAATACCAGTAGGACGGTAACTTAAATAATATGTTAAAAACGCGGCTGGGTGACACCACCCCCCACCCCCCCCCACCCCCACAAAGCCGACATATGGCTTCATCCAACTTTATTGGTTCTCCTCTCTCGTTAGGCACGAATCCAAAATGTTCCCAGATCGCCGATGTAACATTTTCCCAAATGGGAAACCATCTGGTTTCCCATCGCAGCGGCAGAACCCGAAGAGAAATAGCAGAATTCGAAACCCTGACTGGATTTTGCCGCGCTCAAACAAACCCGCGCCAAACGAACAGGCAACAGCAAATAAGGTTTGATTTTGATTATGTAATTTGCGTATTAACATAAAATCTCACGCTATATGGTGTGCTATAAATACAAATGAATATTGCAACTGTTATTATTAATAGACTTTTATACAAAATGTTGTACTTTGTGCTTGTCATAGTGTGCACTCAAGCAGAAACATTAACATTGCGTGTGATGTGACGCCACCATGGTGGCAAACTACCACCACTATGGTGCGGTTGTCATGGCCACCGTCACAGCCCTAGCATACACACAGTTGATAAATGAAGCCCCGAGTTCTGCAGAAAAAGTAGAAAAGGACAGGAGTGAACAAAACCGCGAAGAGAAAGATCAGTTGTCCGGTTCTAGAGCCCGAGGGTGTGAGATTACAGATGGGAGCAAAATGTATCAACACAATGTGGCTAAACATCTTTCCATAGCCTGGAGTTCAGCAAATAATGCACTTCTTCACGGCTTGGAAAAGGGGTAGAGCGTCGTACACTGTTGTACAGCAGGAACTTTACTGTGACAAGAGCGTGTGTGTCTACACGGCTTCCAGAGGAACCTGTCCCTCATGTAGAAGTGTGGATTTTTTAAGTACACACACTGTGTTATGTTAGCTCGCTACTTAAGCAGGCTATAACAAGTGTTTTGTTATGTTTAAACGTTATTTCTATGCTTCTAGTTTATTTTGTAATCAAAAAAATTGTTATTTTGTCACTGCAGCACATTAAAAGAGAGGTTCTTTTCTGTCTTTGACACTTTTACATCGCTAGTGTGGATTTGAGGATAATGTCATGATGTCCTGAACGACACAATCACATCATCAGAAGTGCACCAGGCAATCACACACGCTCACGGAAACATGCTGGCACTCGCTACCGCACCGATTATTCCAAATAATCACCTCAGACACGAGGAAGCTCCATTTTCACAATCTTTCCATTACAGTGTTCTTCACATCACACTGAGGCAAGCGCTCATGTTTAACGGAAGCCAGTTTCCAAAATCGAACGCTAAACACAGGTGAGTCAGCTGAAGTAGTTCACTGAGTGAAAGTGTGACTCACCGGAGGCGTTCTTCAGGTAGCCATTAGAGTCCACTGACGTGTACATGACATACGGCCCGGGCTGATTCACACCGAACGGCTAGGAGAAAAACACACACACACACACACACACACACACAAACGATTAAAAACACAACTATCTGATGAAATCGAATCCAAATCATTACTTTGTTGAATACAATTACAGCCCTTTCGAGGAAATTCATTCGAGTCAGCAGATGGACACAACAGTACAGCGGTCACACACTCCATCTGCTCACAAATTGAAATAAAACCACGGGCATCAACGCAGGGCTGGGCGATGTGACAGAAATATCACATCACCATTCCTGAAGGCACGATGTGATACGTGACGTGCGTGTTACGATACATACGAATATTAAAGAACGGTTTTTATTATTAATAAAGAAATATATAACTATGTAGAACAGTTCTAAATACTAATATATGAGTTTATTCTTAATAAACACATTTATAATGCATACATTTTAAAAATGTAGATTTTATTGATGTAGATGTAAATTTTTGTACACAATCTTTATAAATAAATTGTAAAAGAATGTATTTTTCAGCGTTAATGTTTTATTTACCTGCGACAAAACGTGGATCGGATATCCGTTCGCTACAGGATTTAGATTTTGGAGGTTTTTTTTGTGACTGTTGTGGCCAAAAATGGTTTGGTTTTTTTTGTTTTTTTGGAGGAAGCACAAAACTCGAATTGGCAAAATGGTTACGTGCGGTCTTTCGCAGCGATGTTTGATGGTAAACGAGACCTTTTAGCTGGACTCGACGCACGTGGATCGAAGAGCGCTTCGGCTGAACGCACGTCACACGACACGTCACGACACGTCACGTCACGTCACGACACGTCACGACACGTCACGACACGTCACGACACGTCTTGTCCCAAATCTGCGGTAATTTTGAAATAATTGCAAGCTCCTCTGAATATTGTACAGTTTGCTTGAGACTCCTGATATCAGAGCAGTACAGAACGAATCTGACCTGATCCTATAACAAATGGAAAAGAATTTTGAAACGCTCACATATAAACGTGATTGTATTTTTGATTGATTTTGAATTATACTTTAATGATTTATTATAATTAACATTTGTTGTATCCCGCGTGTCGAAGTCAGTCATGTAGGTATTTTATCCTGTATTTTTTAAGTGTTGTAGTTAAAACCATCATTTTAAAGCTTTGTAGTTTTCAAAGAAAAAGAGAACAACCATCAGATAGGTGTCGATATCTGCTCACGACACGATTGATCACGATATCAAACTCACATCCCCGTCTTGCCCAGCCGTACTTTAAGGACTTAAACAGCTCTAAATTAGAAACGAATCCAAACGGTCTTTAAAGAGCGACGAATCGGATCATACGAAGACGGCTCTAAATCGTACGAGAACATTATTATTATTATTTAGAGAAATCTTTAACGCAGTGGATCATTGATCATGTGATAAACATTTCACTCTCTCAGAAGGACAAGGACTCCAATAAAAATGATGGACAGATCCAGCGAGACAGGGTTTATAGAGGATTAAAGAAATGGACAGACAGACGGAGCAAGATGAAGAGATGATGGAGAGATGGATAGAGAGGAGGCTGATGATGATGGAGGAGTAAATATAACAGGGCAAGAGGGACAAAATGCATCACATCCATCACTATCTTAGAGGGCACTGAACTGAATAAAATAAACAGAGAAGGAGTGATGTGACGAAAAGATGAGGGAGGAGTGAGCTTACCTTCACTTTGTCAGGACAGTCATTAGAGCACAGCCCACTGAGTACTGGAGAGAGAGAGAGAGAGAGAGAGAGAGAGAGAAAGAAATAGAAAATGAGAAATAGGTGTAGAGAGAGAGAGAGAGAGAGAGAGAGAGAGCAAGAGGCAGAGTGACAGACAGTGAGAAACGGAGAGGGAGAGAAAGAGAGACAGAGAGAGATGGAGTGAGAGACAGAGAGAGACAGAGAGAGACAGTGAGGGAGAGAAAGAGAGATGAGTGAGAGCCAGACAGAGTGAGGGAGAGAAAGAGAGAGATGGAGTGAGAGACAGTGAGGGAGAGAAAGAGAGATGGAGTGAGAGACAGTGAGGGAGAGAAAGGGAGAGATGAAGTGAGAGAGAGAGACAGTGAGAAAGACAGTGAGGGAGAGAAAGAGAGATGAGTGAGAGCCAGACAGAGTGAGGTAGAGAAAGAGAGAGATGGAGTGAGAGACAGTGAGGGAGAGAAAGAGAGATGGAGTGAGAGACAGTGAGGGAGAGAAAGAGAGAGATGAAGTGAGAGAGAGAGAGACAGTGAGAAAGACAGTGAGGGAGAGAGAGAGAGATGAGTGAGAGCCAGACAGAGTGAGGTAGAGAAAGAGAGAGATGGAGTGAGAGACAGTGAGGGAGAGAAAGAGAGAGATGGAGTGAGAGAGAGACAGTGAGAAAGACAGTGAGGGAGAGAAAGAGAGATGAGTGAGAGCCAGACAGAGTGAGGTAGAGAAAGAGAGAGATGGAGTGAGAGACAGTGAGGGAGAGAAAGAGAGAGATGAAGTGAGAGAGAGAGACAGTGAGAAAGACAGTGAGGGAGAGAAAGAGAGATGAGTGAGAGCCAGACAGAGTGAGGTAGAGAAAGAGAGAGATGGAGTGAGAGACAGTGAGGGAGAGAAAGAGAGATGGAGTGAGATACAGTGAGGGAGAGAAAGAGAGAGATGAAGTGAGAGAGAGAGACAGTGAGAAAGACAGTGAGGGAGAGAAAGAGAGATGAGTGAGAGCCAGACAGAGTGAGGTAGAGAAAGAGAGAGATGGAGTGAGAGACAGTGAGGGAGAGAAAGACACATGGAATGAGAGACAGAGAAAGACAGCAAGAGAGAGAGAGAAACAGAGAGAAAGACAGCGAGAGAGAGCGAGACAGAAAGAGTTAGAGAGAGAATTAGTTACTTAGTTATAATATTAATATTGTTACTCTTCATCTGTCTCTCAGCGTGATTGCAGAGTGTGTTGAGAAACACGCTGAGAGAAAAGCAAAGGAAATCACATTAACCCCACAGTAATGCCATGAAGAAGTGTGTACGAGTGTGTATGAGTGTGTACGCTAGTTCGCACCTAATGAGGCCAACACACACTCCATTACACAACACATTTCATATTACAGAGACAACAAACAGCATCGACAAAAAAGCGTGCCCATTACACCTCCACGTTAGACAGTCTGTGTGTGTGTGTGTGTGTGTGTGTGTGTGTGCATTTAGAAAGAAGGAAAGCCAGGCTTTTTATTTCACATGCTTAATGTTAAACGCAATTAATAATAATAAAAAAAAGTTTGTTCACTACCACTGAAATAAACTTAATTAAAATATAAACGAACACATAAAAATGTCCGGATTATTCATCTGACATTTCTGTGGAAAGGCATGACGTTAGGACTGAAGATAGGTACAATACGTAAACTATTTTTTGTTTTTTTCTTCACGATATCAATAAATCAATCAGCGGTCCTCCTGTATTCACTTATATTTTCACGACACACAGCAGATATTTGTGAATGAGACGCACTCACTCTGTTTTTAAAAAGAGTTCAATAAAAAAAAGAAAACAAGGGCTGGATATAGAGCATTAGTGCGGCCATTAAAGTTGAGAAGAACTGAAGCAGGAACCAAACAGAACGGCGAGAGCGAGATGAAAGCGTCACACCAGACTAAGACGGAAATCAAAGCACACGAAAAAGTGCAGAAATTTATAGACAGGGAAAAAAAAAATGATGAAAGCCGTCATTTTGTCACTCTCTGATGTCGGCCATGTTTGATTTCCCAGAGAACATTCAAACGATCAAACACCTTTTTATTAAATCACTTCGTCGCACGAAGCGAACTGAAGAAGCATGAGGAAACCGAGCATATCCACAAGATCTCGTCACCTGAGATGGATACGGTGGAGGACGTGTGTGTGTGTGTGTGTGAGAGAGAGAGAGAGATGGATGGTTGTCCTTCGTGCCTGAGTGGACGAGGATGCGCTCTGATAAACTGTCCTCCATCTATCTTTTTCTTATATCATCCTCCGGTGTCTGTAATGACATCACGGCTGGGTAGATGTGTAGTTCTGTACTCGATATGAGCCGGACTCTAACTAAGGATGTTTTCACTCTTGGTCCAATTAGTCGAGTCTGCACTCAGGATTGATTTTGGGCTCGTTTGGGGGGTGGGCGGTGGGGAGGGGGTTTGGGGGTGGGCGGTGGGGAGGGGGTTTGGGGGTTGAGGCTTAAATTTGCCAGTTCTCATGCATATAAAACCAACTCCAATCACGTTACTCAACATCGAGCGCAGATCCCACAGCGGGTTTGTGGGCGTGAGGTCCATCCAGATCACCGGTTTTCAAGAAGACCAGCTCTCTGGACCGCTCCCAGGCTCGAAAAACAACGTTCACACGTCACCAATCACACGCAAGTGTAAAATCAACCTGAGTAGTTATGCTGAATTCACTCTGGGTGGAGTTGGAAATGTTCATAAAAGGTTCTTTCTGTCTCCGAGTCTCTCATGTATGGCAGCTTTAAAAGGCATCACAATTTTCTCATAGAGTTTAATGTTTCTTATACTGCATCCAAAATGGCGTCTCTAAATACACTCGCTACATAGGGAATAGCATAACATCGCTACAGAGCGGGTATAGTCCGACCGAACTCGAGATTCAGACTCAAAAAAGTGCGATTTCCGTTCGTTTCTGAGCCGAGGAGTTTTACAGGTTTAAGTTTGAAGTATTTGCTTTGTTGTCGTCGCTTTCCACAATTTCTGCAACCATGGCAACAGGGCACCGTGTCCCAAACTCTGTAGCACCGAATTAAACAGAAGCCGGCTTCATCATCCTTAATCTCATTGACGCTTCATTCAGATGCCGACTTTTAGTCTTCAGTCAAGCGTCAAAACATTTCTCTAAATTCAGATAAAAATTTGTGGATGAAAGCGTGCGATCGACACTTCACAGGATCTGGAGAGGACCGAGAGTGAAGACTGTGAAATTGGAGATTTCACATCGGTCTGTTCTGTTCCACATCACTGAACCAAACAGTCAAAGACGGTGTGTCAGATCAGTCATCTCTCTCTCGCACACACACACACAGCTTGGAAAAAGTCTTTCACTGCCGAGCTGATGTGTAAAGTCTGACCTGAGATCAGCTGGATGTGTGCACTGGCTTCATGTACTCCTTTACTAACACCGATCTGAGAACAGTGCAGCGTGTTGGAGTATTGAGGGATTTTCTCCGTTCTGCTCTACTCCTGATGGACAGCAACAACAACAACAACAACATAAATCATTGTTAAAACAGAAGTGTTTTCTTTAGAGGAACCAATCTCCATTTTACTTGCTGTGCCGGAGAAAAACATGAAGTTTTGGACCAGAGCTTGCCGTAGTCAATAGCGGCGTCTGGTCTAAAGCAAATTGTAATCTATACGATCTCTATTTAGGCATGTTTCATATCCAGTGTGGTGCAGCATGCCTGCCTACGTTCACACTAATCGGACAAAGCAACAGGTGACGTTCATTTTCTATGTACGGGACCCAGTGGTATAGAGACTGCTAGTCACAGAGTCGGGATTCTGCAGAAAGCTCGACAAATAACATGTGAGCAACAAATCCAAAGGATTGGGTAGAATGATTCCTTGAACCAATCGTATGATGATTGTGGAATGGCATTTCTTCAGTAACCCAGTTCTCAGTTCTTCGCTGTCCTGCTTGACTTGGAAAAATAGATGAAAGTAGCTAGTACAGTTAGCTTGTGTTGCTAATAGCGAATACATAGTCTGGTACACAGCATCAAAATCAAACAACCGATTTTCACACTTATTAGTGTGTTGTTTCATTTGTGTTTAACTCTCCATCCATTTTTCATCCCACACAGGGTCGCTGGGAGCCTGGAGTCTATCCCATGGCGGGGGACATGCTGGACGGGGTGCCAACTCATCGCAGACACATTTACACACTTCGGACCATTCGGCAGTGCCGATCAGCCTCGTCTTTGGACTGGCAGAGGAAACCAGAGTACCGAGTGGAAACCAGTGAAGCACGGGGAGAACATCGCACACACGGGGCGGAGGCAGGATTTGAACCCCCAACCCTGGAGGTACATGGCAAACAGGTTAACCAGTAAGCCACCATGTCCCTCTTATGTTTAATTAGTTCGAGGAAAATATATCGAGATATAGGCATTTGGTGTTATGCCTGGTGAGTGTACACAGCTAGTGCAGTTAGCTAACAAAGCTAATACAAAGCCTGGCGTGTAACATTTATCAAACAACCAATTTTCATACATTAATCTATTTAAAATACATTTTAAGCAAAAGTAAAACGCATACCGTAGTAAATTGTGTGCTGTAGTCTATACATTTTGGCTGCTATGCTTTCTCATCAGAAATAAAAACACTGGACGTCCACAAGAGACAGACCACAAGCGACATGAGCACCTTGTTGCTAGCTACTGTGAGCGGAGGGTTAGTCCGTATCTAAACGTGTCAGAAATGCTTGTATCTGGAAGGAGTGTGTTTGTGTGTACATGTTTATTGTCATGCTGCTTGCAGCAAAAAATAGTCTTGAACTGAGATCCAAGCCATGCATTTCGTGCACACAAGCATTGCTGTGCCACTTATAGACTTAGATTATTTTTTTTTGAAAGGAGACATTAATAGTAGTATCCTAATCGCACAATAGAGTAGCAGAATAAAGACCTGAACAGATTTGAAGTGGATGTGGAAGGAACGAAGAAGAGTAGAGCACATAAAGCCTGTTTAACTACAGCACATCCATAAATCAGCTATTTTTCTCTCCTGTCCTCTTTCGCACAGGCGAGGAAGTCTGAAACCATGTGTTTGTGTGCATTTATCTGGGAGATCTCAGTGCTTTAATAGACCTGCCATTTGGAGAACATTTCCAGACGGTTTATGTTCTGCAGACCCTTAATAAACCTTCACGTCCTACAGGAGGTCAGTTCTTCTTAAACAGCCCGGCTTTCAAAAATCAGCTGTATGTATTTATAAAACGTGAGCACTGTGGGGGAAAGAAAAAAAAACAAAACAAAAAAACACGTGTGCACACGCACAGAAAACGTCTTCGTTACTATTACATCCACACGTCTGTATTTTATTTTGGCCCGGTCTCAAATCATGCACCATACACTGTATTCTCAGCCTTGCTAAATCCTCGATGCAGGTGTATTAAATGTCAGGTAGGTGCAAAAAATAGTGGAATGTGTGTATTGATTATGGGCAGTGACTCGAAACGTACAAAAATGGTCCAGAAGCAGCATGTTTTCCATGGCAGGTTTGTATAAAGGTTACACTATGCATTGTGCACCTGACTGTCGCAGAGCACTAATGTCTAATGATTTACACTAAACTCAAACCCCAGATCAGATTATGAATCATGCCTCACAACACTGAGCCAAAAGAGAACAGAACAGAGTGAATGGCTGAACTTTTCCTCCTAGCTGATGTCTGTGGTGTAGCAGATGTTCCTCTCTTTATGGCTCTGCTTCTGTGATGGCTTCACCTTTGTGATGGCTCTGCTGTGATGGCTCCGCCTCTCTTGATGCCTCCATTTCTGTTATGGCTCCGCCTCTCTTGATGCCTCCATTTCTGTGATGGCTCCGCCTCTCTTGATGGCTTCGCCTCTCTTTATGGCTCCATCTCTGTGATGGCTCCGCCTCTCTTTATGGCTCCATCTCTGTGATGGCTCCGCCTCTCTTTATGGCACCGCCTCTCTGTGATGGCTCCGCCTCTCTTTATGGCTCCATCTCTGTGATGGCTCCGCCTCTCTTTATGGCTCCATCTCTGTGATGGCTCCGCCTCTCTTTATGGCTCCATCTCTGTGATGGCTCCGCCTCTCGATGTTGTGTGGATGTGTTTATATGCACTGCTGTTTTTATACATTTTATCATTACTGCTGAATTCTGAGTTTCACCATCAGCATGATATCAGGCTAAAACATTAAATCGTATCATGCTTTTTCATAATCAGATCCACGCATATGTGTTTTGCTCTACTGGTGACTCACAAGGACCCCACCCACTGCGCTAATTTTTCCTCACTCATATTACAACAAATGGTGCCTGGTGTGGATCAGCTCAACTGAGGAGTCAGATTGCTGAAACATGAGGTGAAAGAAATAATGGTGGCAACAAATTGTTTTGCTAAGGTCGCTATGGTAACATGAACGACTTCCAGGTCCGAGTGCTGGTCTGTGTGCAAGTAAACGGCGGTTCTTCTGTTCTTCCCCGAAGAGTGGGAATGATCAGATATTTCAGCCTGGAGTTATCTGCTCATTTGCATCCACATCGTTTCATAAACAGAAAACTCGGAATCGTGTGTCTCACATCCTCACTCCCTCACTTTTGGCTGTTGATTCCGACATTGGTTAGTCCTGTGAGAGGTTTTTTTTTTCCTGTCATGTCATGTCATGTCAAAGGCTATTTTCTATCGTGTTATGCGTTAAAGCTTTCTAAAAATAAAAATTCCGAGGAAACTGAGCCCAAACACTGTGAGCAGATGTTCCTCACTGCACTACATCTGCATCAGTACACAGACATGAACACATTCAGCTTGTTTAGTCCACCCAGTAGTTCTGCCCACACACACACACGCACACAGAGAGAATATGAAACTTCTACAATTTTACAATCACCGAAAATAAATCTGAAACAGATTTACCATTAATGTCATTATACGAAAAAAACATTGACATATGCTCCCTGCTAGGAGGCTCTGTAATTACCCCAGGAATAAACTTGGCAAACTCTAGACTAAATAAATAAATAAATAAATAAATAAACAAAACTTTTTTTTTTTTTAAAAAACCCCCAAAACAACAAAAACCTAATGTCTTAGTAATAATCCTAATGATACATATCTAAATTCATTTAAAGATGTTCTAAGGATAATTCTACATCGTCAGAGGTTTCAGTGACTACGTTTCCACGGACAGCAATAATCTGATTATTGACCTTATTCTGAATAAGACGATATTCTGATTAAGGTGTTTACATGAGTTGCGTTTAGAATATTCCTTTCATGTTCCTGTTTTACATGTTATAGATCATAGAGCTATTAACGTCACACGTCATTATGTCCCCACGTCACGCCGCTTGACGTTGCCTCCAGAATTTCACGTATCGACATACAGGTGGTCTTCGTTATGGGACCGTATACAGTTTTGGGTGTTTTTATTTTTAATTTTACGAAAGCTTCAAGTGCGGTTAATTATTTGTCGTGCTGTACGTGCAAATAGACGACTGCTTGAAGCCGTGGGCTGCGTCCCAAACCGCGTACTTACCGTCTATATAGTAGCTGAAACACATGTATCTCTCCTACTATATAGCAGGTAAGTACGCGGTTTGGGACGCAGCCGTGCTCCCGTTTGCTGTAAAACGGTCGAGCGCTGCCGTGTGTGTACGTGTCCTGTCACACAATGCGGTGAAAACTCCCACACGACGTTAATAGTGTGATTAAGGTGTGTACATGTCTGTAACGAGACTAAAACAGGAATGCTCCACACGTCTTAATTCCATTTATTTGTGTTTACTTTGAGTATGAGACTTTAATTGGATTAAGGTCATCGATAATCTCTGTTTACGTGCTAATATCGGATTATCGTTGTCCGTGTAAACATACTGACTGTCGCAACTGTCTTTGATTGCGGATGTACGAATGCGTCTCAAACCTCGCACTGTGATCGGTTGAACACGGCAGCCAATAGAATTAGAGAAGGGGCGGTGCTTATTGCACATTACTGTACCCAGTAGGTATGTTACAGTAGTGTGCTGTTCTTAGAACGAAATAAATAGCACTGCACACATTTTCAGATTCAATGCAATTAAAAAAAAGACAATTAAAACAGTGTAAACGTTGCAGAGCTCTAATTCTTCATTCTACACACTGGTTTAGTTGAGAAAATGACACATTTTAATTAAAAACAAAACAGAAAGTGGCATGTCCTTGTACAAAATGGCGATCTTATTAAACTAAAACAAATTTAACTTCTCATCTTATATTTTGGTTGGAGAACATTAATTAAGCAGCTAAACACCGTGTCCTCAACTACGAAAAATGACAGGGAATCATTACCGACTGACCCGTAGTGAACCGTTTTCAGATTCTTCTTAGTTCTAGCATGTTTGTATGTGTAGCCGTGACACACTGATGTCTTTCTGTCAACTAGATGCACAATCATAAGCCATAAGCCATAGAAAAAGGGAGATTTTCCGGAGGGTTTTGTATTTGCTCTGTTCGTCTTTAACAGCCGATGTAACCGAGAGAGAGTGAGGAATTTAATGAGAGTCGTACGAGGCGAGGCGATAGTGAAAACAATTTCATTTATAGCTCCTACGAGTTCTCAAATAGACCTTTTTAAAATGCTTGCCTCGCTACTCCTCTAACAAAATAAGTGCCAAAAAACCTGTTTTACATTTTGATACACTGGTTCAAGAGTATTGTTTTTATTTTTCCCCCAGATAAGAACTTTTTAAAGAGGTAAACCGAGACAAGATGAGGTTTCCTCTTTCTTTTGACGAACAAGTGAAGTCTAAGAGTAAATCCTTTAACAAGTCCACTTTACACAATATTCCACCAGTCACCTTGTTGCACTAAAGAGCGTGATATCGGGTCGTACGGTTATTTATTAAACCCATTCGCTCGTCCTGTTCTAAATGTCATCTGCAGCATGTGTTCTCATTTCCTGACTCCCTCCGCTCCTGGATCGATCTGCTCTTTATTAACTGTCCTAATTGAACCGCCAGTTTGAGTTAGCACGGGCGTGAATGAGACCGTGATTAGGACTGGTTTTATGGGCCAGTAACGAGGCCTGGTGGCGCGCTAAAACCAGAAGGACGGCTCCATCGGCGCATGCTAATGCGCTGACCACTAATGGCGAGTTTATGTGTCAAGAGTCATGATTAGCTCCATGTGCAGGTCAAGGGCTTACGAGCTTGGTTTTACAGGGGCTCAAAGAGGAAATGCATACAGTGTATGTATATTATATATATATATATATATATATATATATATATACGTATATATACACACACACGCACACACACACACACAGTGCAGTTTTACACCATTTCTCTTGCACAATATTTCATGTTCCCCTCACTAAGAGAACATCCATAATGGTCTTATAAACTCTAGTAAAGTGTCTTAGGCTGAAACCACCCAGAATGCACTGAACCATGTTCAATGTTCCTCTAGAGGTGGATCTGTAAGCATTATCAATTAAATGTTTATCACTCGGGTAGAAAAAAAAACAAACATAATACTGGATTTGCTCTGATTTTTACTCCATTGGTACACAACAGCTTTACGATTTAGACCATGAACTTCTAGAGAAAGCAGACCTGAAGGAAGTGACTAACTCCATTGTTCTCATCGCCCAGGTCCAATCATGCTGCACGTGGCCACTCATGCGATGTAGGTGATGCACACCGAGCATGCACTTTAAATAAAACGGAGTGTAGATTTAGTGTAGTGTAGAACAATTCTGTCCTGCTGGCGGTTTGTTAGGACACCTATACATCGTGTATCGTTGTAATGTCATGATACGATACGATACGTTTGTCATATCGCCCACCCTCAGCAGTTGCACAGTACGCACAGGACGTTGATAAATCCTGCACGTTGTAATTTGCTCTGCTTGTGCACATTTACACAAGTCGTGCATTTACATATTACCATATATGGTAAAGATTTCCCTTTAAAAGGATGAATTTATGGTTCCATGTAAATATTTTGCTCCACTTTCACTTGGAAAACCTGTAATGTTCCACGGCGGTATTCAGAAATGTGATGTTATCGGGCATGAGCAGTATGAATGCACATAAGACACATGTCGTATTGACAGATTTGACGCCAGTTTCTTGTTGAAATTTGCCTGTGGCTAAAAACCCTGCAGTGGAAATGATTCGAGTTCACGGGGGATGCGATTGCTCTCCCCCCTCTCCCCACCCCCACCTCTCCAGACGTGGAGCAAGTTTCTGACAGAGATCAACTAAAATTGCACTGGGCAAACGAAATGGACTGATGCTTTCACACGGACTATAGGAAGAGGTGTGTGTGTGTGTGTGTGTGTGGTGTTCTGAATGTGTGTGGTCATATGAGATCGCAATGCAGGCATGAACAAAAGACAGATTGAGCAGCCACGTCCCGCTCACACGTTGAGAACTGGTGTGATTTTGACATGTAAAGACAAACATACAATACCCTCAAACCCCCCCCACACACTGTTGCTAGGCAACTGGGAAATACAGATAGCTAGTGGCCGAGGCTAACAATTGAGCAAGTTAACACATAGGCATTAATCTTTTATGTGGATAGCAGAAAAAAAGGACAAAGAAAAGCAATATTTTCTTTAAACGTATACTGAGAAAAGATTAGAAATGCACTAGACAACAGGCAGAACCTCGACAATGATTCACAGGTTATGAACTCGGAGCTGTCAGAAAATTACCACGAGCTGCACCTTATAGATGTAAACAGTGATGCATGCAAATGCAGCCTTGCTTTATTTCTGCTTCGTTTGTTTCATACAAACGGCCAGAAGATTGGGAACAACGGCAGATCTGCTACTAAGGACAAACGCACAGGTCCAGAGAAACACAGGCTGGACTACAGGTTTTAAACTGCCACACTGTTGAGTCATCAGTATCGTCGTATTCATCTGGACTCCCTAATTCAGCCTTGTCGACTTCGCCGTTCCGCTCGCTCAGTGTTCCACCACATCCATCACGTCCACTTTCCTGCACTGCAGTTTGTTTCTCTGATCTACAGCGTCTGACTCAAATCAGCCTTCATGAGCTAAAGTGCGCCGAGTTTGCGACCGAGAAGTGCTGAAAACTCTAAAAGCATGTGGTGAAAATGAAATAAACATTTCCAAAGGTCAGCCAAAAAAACCAAAAAAAACACCTGCTTTTAGTTTTGCACTAGAATTGAGAGTCTATTGTAGCTAGATGCAAGCAAACTTGACAGCTACAGACTCGACAGCTTCAAGCATTTCTGACAGGTTTCTCTGCTTGCTTCTAAGAGTGACAGGCAGGAAATCATTTATATCCCAAGTGTTAAACGTGACCTTCTGACCCCGTGGAAAAATAATACTGAAATGGCTCGTAGCAGAGCGCTAGCCAGAATGTAATTTTTTACATAACGGAAGTTTTAGAGTCTGATAATAGTCAATGCCAAGTCGAGAACAAACAAAAACACCGTCACCTAGTAAAGATGAAAATGTGAAGAACAGAATGGTAGGACACTCAGGATCTTAGCAGAGATATGCTTATGTGATTTGTTTGTACCAGTCCTGAGGATGCATTTTAGCAAATTTGGAGAATTAAAAATGGGTTTTAGATGCAGCAGCAGCAGCACAGAAAAATATCAAATGGTTTTTGCTAGCTATAGAGTAAAGTACCTAAAGTGGTACTATCTTTAGGAGCTCACGAGCTTGAATCCTGACGATGCCAGGATGGTTGGGAGCCTGAAAGAGCAAATTTGGCCTTGTTCTATGTGGTGGAAAGGATGGCGTTACTATCGCTCCTGTCAGTCAAAGCAACACAGGCCAATATGGGCCAGATAGACCTTTCCTCCGAGTGTTTATCCCCCCTGTGATGTTGCTTGAGCAGCAGAACGAAAAGACGCGGTGGCTTCGGGCGTCTCAGAGGAAGAACGTGTCAAGGCCTTCATACGGCAACGACGTTCGGCTGGTTTCCAAGAAAGATGGCACTCGCACGAACACCATGCGCGAATAAGCCTGTAATTGATTGCTACACATTAGGCATGCCAAAGTCGATTCACTTCAAGCAGTAATCAGTAATCCTGTAGTTGTGGAAATTGTCATGAAATTTTAATAGTGCCACCTGCAGGACAGGAGCACTGGTGGTGCTCACGCGCGTCAATTACGAAACCTCAGCGAGTACATGACCTGCGAAGACGGTTTCTTCTTCACACAGAAAATCTGTATAATAACTGTTATTGCCTAATAGTGCGTACAGAAATGTGCTACGTTTCGGTTTAAGAGGAGAGGATATTGATGTAACTCATGCAGATACACTTCAGTACATTGCACTTTATGGCCCTTTGAGAGCGCTCAGAATTGCCCATGTGTCCCGGGACGTGATCGAGTTTGACACCGCTGATTTATATTACTGCAACACACAGCAATAACTGCAATTCCTCTGGGGTCAAACTCCGTGGTGTAAAACGTGACGGAGCATCAGGACGAGTACGGTTAGATGTCGTACACACACTTCTCTTTATCCATACAGGAAGTTTTACACTTCAGAGTCGTTTCCTCCAGTCCACACATCTGCAGCTCTCGCATCAACTCCCAAAAGGGGAAGCCATTAGTGGAGAGTTAGGGGGAATGGAAAGCCTGGTTCATGCTGTGTGTGTGTGTGTGTGTGTGTGTGTGTGTGTGTGTGTGTGAATATGTTGGATTAATGAGTTGAGCAGAATGAAGGCTTAGCGTTCACAGCGTGGCCAGAAACTCCCAACCTTTCCGCTATTTATACACTCCAGCATGGGCAAATGTCTTCTTCATTCTTTCTTAACTCATACACACATATTGTTTGACAGTCAGTGTGTAACAGCATGGGGTGGTGATGGTGGTGCGAGTTGTGTGTGTGTGTGTGTGTGTGTGTGTGTGTGTGTGTGTGTGTGTGTGAGAGAGAGAGAGAAGGGGTGTTTTAGGGTACTGGCAGCCCAGGAGCAGTTTGCAATTCACAGCCAATTACCCAGACTGCTTCACTGCTTTCTGTCCTCTGCGCACGATCACAGCATCGACTGGTAACGCTCTCACACTGCTCATTATCCCAGAAAGAGAGGAGGAAGGAAGGAGGAAATGAGAGACGGAGGGAGGTAGAGAGGGATAGGATGAGGGTAGGAGGGCGAGAGACATGTAGAGAGAGCGAGAGAGAGTGGGAGGGAAATGGTGTATATGTCGGTATTACATCCTTTCCAGCTAGAAAGCACCAAATGTCATATGTGGTGAGAGCTCTCTCTCTCTCTCTCTCTCTCTCTCTCTCTCTCTCGCTCTCACACACACACACACACACACACACACACACACACTCTTTTCTGTATTTGGGTCGAGTCCAGGGAAAGTGAGCCAGTGACAGGTGTGTGTGTGTATATACGTGTATGTGTGTTCTGCTATAATAAAAGCACTGTCGACAGGATTAAATGGCGTTAAGGCGGCTTTTTACGAGACACGTCCCTCTTTGCAAATGTCAGCTCTCCAAATGTCAGGTTCACCGGTGCCTCGGTTTCCACGCCGACCAACAGAGAGCGAGCATGAGAGAGAGAGATTGAAAGAGAGAGAGAGAGAGCACCCTGACAGCTCCGGTACGACGGGTTCGACAAACACTGGCACCGCGGGGTCACGTTCCATTTTTTATCCCTCCATCACAGCAACAAGACAGGAGGACACGAACCGTCCGAGTTAGCTGGAGGAAGTGAACGTGGAGACAGAAGTTGGATGGAATGACTGATGATAAATAATTACACAAGAAAACGCTTTCCTTTCCTTCGTTAAAGGCGTGACGGTAAACGAGCGGTGATATTTTTCTTCGTGATCATCCTGTGCTCGTGGTCCTCAACCGACGAGCTCCATCGCCGGCTTTTTCTAATGGCTACTTCCTGTACTTACGGTATGTCCTCTCAAACCCTGAATTATTAAAGGCGTGTGCGCATATATAAAAAAAAAAACAACGTGCGGACGTCATCAAACTAGGACTTTCTGTCCAAACTGTTGACACTTTTGAAATTCAGCAGCGCAGAACAGACTGATTCTCATTATGGACTGAGGATGTAACTGGGGGAGAAAAATCATGGCATATATCATCAGATAACCTGCTGCAGGTGCAGAAGAAGATGGTGGACAGTTATCATAGTGCTCTCGTACGCTTCACTCACCAATCACTTTGACAAAATAAGCGTCAGCCTCGAAGTTGTTCTTCAACGCGTGGATGGTGAGATCCTTCTTCCCCTCCGTCCGGCTCAGCACGATCATGTCCAAAATTCCCTACAAACAAGGAAAACAATTCAGTTTCCCACACTGTGCCAGCCTCTTCATTGTTAATGCACTCTGCAGAGCCATTACCGGCCATCAGATCAAAGCTGTGTGTGTGTGTGTGTGTGTGTGTTACACTAATGCTGCACACTCTACCATGAAGGTGTCACCAAAAAATGAAAAAATGTCTTTGCAGATAAAAGAAAATCACCAGAAGAAAGTCCACATCAGCCATCAAAGGTTTCATTACACACACACACACACACACACACACACACACACACACACACAAAATACACTCCTTTGCTGTCAGTTGGGCTGCCTTTATAAAAAATAATAATATGATCCAAGACCAAACATTTACACATTTACATTTAGACAGGAGTTCAGTCTGCAGTCCTTATGGCAGTAAAGTGTGTGTTTGTAGGCGACTGCGTAAACCCCGCCACCCACCCACCCACCCCCACCCTCACATTAATGCAGCCAGGGGCCGTGCGGCAAACAGCTGAAGAAGTAAACAAGAAAATGGTGTAATGTGTGTGTGTGTGGGGAGGGGGGCATGCTGGCTTAAAGGTTAGCACTTTTGGCTCGTTCGAATCCCGCCTCCGCCCTGCGTGCACGGAGCCTGCTTGTTCTCCCCGTGCTTCGGGGTTTCCTCTGCGTATTCCGGTTTCCTCCCAGTCCAAACACATGTGTTGTAGGCTGCTTGGCATTTCTAAATTGTCCATAGTATGTGAACGTTCCCTGTGATGTGTCCCTGTCTCCTGCCCCGAGTCCCCTGGGATAGGCTCCAGGCTTCCTGCGACTCTGTGTAGGATAATCGGTACTGGAGATGGATGGATGGTGTGTTTGTGGTTCTGCACAGCCCTGATTCTACATTAATGTGAATTACAATTAGAAGTCACGAAGAAGAATAAAGACTCGTGTTCACCAAACCGCTCCGATTTCCACTAAAACTGTGATAAAAATATTCTGACTGAAATGACTCTCAGCTCAGAGAAGAGGCACTTTCAGCGATGAGGCGAATCAAGCCGAATGAAATATGAATAGAAATTCCTCACGTGTTTGATGACAGTATCAGGTTTAAATTAGCGGCCGTGCTGAGCTGATGTTTGTCGGTTAGCTCCGCCTACTAAGGGTCTCCGTATACACGTTTTATGCTTGTCCAGTGTTAATATTCTTTTAACTATTGCGTGTTAATATAATTAATAGGCATAAAAATGTCTGTTCACCCGTGAAAGTGTTTACAGCAGAAATAACATGAAAGAAAAACTGTGTTTGTATAGTGCAGATTAATGTTCCTTACAGTTCTAACGTTAAATAATAGAGTTTTTGAGCAGAGTAGACAGATTTTCTACTCTAAGAGACTTATAAAACCCAGGATTATGTTCATGGTCAGGATTCAGATCAGGATAATGGCCAGGATCGGGATATGGATTAAAATCAGAATTAGGATCAAGGCAAGGCTCGTACTCAGGTTTAGGGGGAAGATGAGGATCAAGATTAGGCTCAGAATAAGGATTGCCTTATTCTGCAATAAGGAGATAAGGCTGTTCGGACCAGAGCGAGTTGATCTCACTACGATCAGGATGAGTATTACTATTGGGATCAGGATGAGAATATGGATCAAAGTCGGGATTAGGATTAGAATCAGGACCAGGATGGAGACCTGGATTAATAGATCATGAACAGGATTGGGTTTAGGATCAGGATCATGGTCAGATTTGGGATTAAAATCAGAGTCCGTACTGAAGTTATGATCAAGATCAGAGTTAGATATGGTGTTAATCTTAGGGTCAGATTTAGGATTAGGATCAGTTAGATTTGACATTAGAATTGGTCAGAGTTGGGATTAGGATCAGGGTCAAATTTGAGACTATAATCAGGGATAGATTTGATCAGCCATTAGAATTGATCAGATTTGGGTTTACGATTGATCAGACATTAGAATTAGGATTGACCAGATTTTGGTTTATGATTGATCAGATTTGGGATTAGGATCAGATCCAAATGCTGATCTGAATGCAGTGAAAGCAGAAACAGCGTTAGACACAAACCCAGCAGAGGACACAGGCAGGGACGCTGTTTGTCCCTCTGTGATACAAGATGATTGGGGTCATGACCACTTGCTTGTGCGTGCAGGCAGACACACACACACACACACACACACACACACACACACACACACATACACACACTTGTATAAACACTAACCTGTAATTTCTGGCGTCTATTAAATCGTTGGCTCCTTTAAATGGATGTTTCATACATCACATTGTTTCACACATCACACAGTAACATTCACTCAGCTCTACACACACACACACGTTTTCATTACTAGAAATTATGATTGTGTTTTCAGTAGAAAGATTGAAATGATTTGTGTTGAATACTACATGCTATATATTGATTGAAACCACGGCAATGCTGTAATTTAATCTGGTCAGAGTAATAAAGTTAGTGAAATGAGGTGAACTGAACTGAGAGAGACAGGAGGACATTTTGACGGGTCTGTGATTAATCACAATGCCGGTGTCTCCAACTACCAGCCAAGGACAATTAAAATAGATAAAAGAAAAAAATGACACACACACACACACACACACACACACACACACACACACACTTCCTTGAATCAGAAGCGGTACATGTGGACGGCTTTCTGTATGTACTTAGTACACGAACATCATCCTCCAGATGTTTCCTTTCTAGACTTTATGGACTGCAGTGTCGAGCGCAAATTAATTGCGATCACATTCAAAAAGAGCTCTACATTTGGTGAAGGGTTTTATGTTTAAACCTCATGTTTATGAGCAGGTGAGCAGAGTAAGGGGTCTTACAAGTTCAGAATTTCACTATGATAACCTAATGTGAAAATACTACTAGTTCTACTTTTTTTTAGGACGGATATCTGTATTAATGAGCATTGATTTGAATGGTATAAATGACCGAGATGGGATTGTCTTCATGATGTACACATGGTTGTCATGCTAACAATCCCATGCGTACTGCAGCACTTCACGTAGTGTCTCTTTACCGCACAGCCTCTTTCCCCACATGATAACGCCAATCTTTGCAAACATGTCAGTTCAGATGGCATATATACTGATCAGCCTTAACATTAAAAACACTGAGTGGTGAAGTGAATTACACAGATTATCTCGTTACAGAGGCACGTGTCAAGGGGCGGGATATATTAGACAGGAAGTGAACAGTCAGTTCTCGAAGATGATGTGTTGGAAGCAGGAAATCTGGGTAAACGTAAGGATCTGAGCGAATTTGACAAAGGACAACGAAGGCTAGCCCGTCTGGTCCGATCCCACAGAAGAGCTACTCAAACACAAACTGCTGAAAAAGTTAACGCTGGGTCTGATAGAAAGGATTCAGAACACACAGAGCATCACAGCTTGCTGCAGACCGGTCAGAGCGCCCATGCTGACCCCCTGTACACCACCGAAACACCGACAATGGGCATTTGAGCATCAGAGCCTGATCACTGAGCAATGGAAGAAGGTGGCCTTGTCTGATGAATCAGATTTTTTTAACTCATGAGAATGGCCAGGTGCATTTGTGTTGCTTACCTGGATAAGAGATGGCACCAGGATGCACTATGGGAAGAAGGCTAGCCAGCGGAGGCAGTGTGATGCTCTGGGCAATGTTCTGCTGGGAAACCTTGGGTCCTGGCTTTAATGTGGATGTTATTTTGACACGTACCACCTACCTAAACATTATTGCAGACCAAGTACACCCCTTCATGGTAACAGTGTTCCCTAACATCAGTGGCCTCTTTCAGCAGGATAATGCTCCCTGACACACTGCAATAATTGTTCAGGAACGGTTTGAGGAACATGACAAAGAGTTGACTCGGCCTCCAAATTTCCCAGATCTCAATCCGATCGATCGTCTATGGGATGTTCTGGACAAACAAGTCCGATCCATGGAGGTCCCAGCTCACAACTTACAGGTCATAAAAGATCTACTGCTAAAGTCTTGGTGCCAGATCCCACAGCACACCTTCAGAGGTCTTGTGGAGTCCATGCCTCGACGGGTCAGAGCTGTTTTGGCAGCACAAGGAGAGGCGGACCTACACGATATTAGGCAGGTGGTTTTAATGATATGGCTGATCGGTGAATATATATTACGTGGAGTTGTTTCTAGTGATCATTTTACAGAAGGTAAAATATGGTGTGATCTATCAAGGCAGGTGCACGCACCGTCCCTGACATTTACTGACGTAACAGATTCGGACAGGACTAAAATCCTAGAGGAACTCTGTTAATAATTACATTACCCCATGTCCACATGTAAAACTAATCCAATCTGGAAAGGACTTTAGAAAGAAGAGGAAGGAAAGTGCTGAGCCTAAAAACAAACAAACACAGAAATGCATTTTAATCTGTATTTTGAAGAAAGTCAACAGTGAGGTAACCATCCAATCATACAACCCTTGAGCAGAGATGTTTATCATCAACATCACCATAAAGCCACCTACAGGATCAGTGGAGAAACTGCTTTTCCTATGACAAGAGCTCGTGTAAGCAATATAGCTTGAATTCGATGCCTTAAAGTTCACTCAAATTCAGCAGTGACGCAGATCGTTCTTAACTCTTCAGCTTAAAAATACACAGCATTTTTGATTCACTTCCTGTATTTAGGTCGATTCAGTACTGAATAGCCTCGTCACTGCAATCGAACTGCGCTAGAGTGCGATTTAATCGTATCGAGACCACCACAACTCACCGAAACAACAAGTCAGATGGCCGTGTTCTCACCCGCACAACCGAACCGCACCAAATAGGAAAACGCACACACCGGGGTTCGATTCAAACGGACTCGACACTGTTTCTCTCCAACTTCAAATTAACCCTGGAATCGGTCGTCATGGCGCCGTAGCTCTCTGACTCGCCGTTAGTTTGTCGAGACGGTACAGCCTCACGCACTTTTCTTGCCCTCTGTGTTTTCTCCCCTCTTCTCCAAATGATGAGCGTGAGCCAGAAACCGTTTGAAATTTAGACGGATTTGTATGCCGGATTGAGAAACAAGCAGAACGGGCTAGCGCTATGGATGATCTATGTTTTTAAACATGGCTTAAAGATGCAGCACCACTTCAACCTCGCAGTAACATTCAGCACTAACATCATGTAGCGTGGGACGAGTAGCACATGTTAGCTCAGCGTGTTTTCAATCACATCTTCTCCTTTTCAAACCAGTCTTAACTCATGTCTGTCTCAGCAAAATGTCCTCCAAATGTCTTTACTAAACAGGGTAAGGTATAGATTACTGTCCTACCATAAAGACTACAACTACACATAGGTAATAACTCTTACTGGTGTGTGTGTGTGTGTGTGTGTGTGGGTATGTTTTTATATCTGACAGATTTGACCTTGTGGGGACATTTGGCTGGTTCCTATAGGGGGGGGAATCCTTTTTTAATTAAAAAAAAGTTATTTATCTCTTAAAAAAACAACAATAAAACAAACGATTTCCTTTTGGTTAATGAAATTAAGTTAGATTTGGTCAGGAATTTAAAAAACACAGTTAAACAAAAACATCAGCTTGCTGGGATGAACCCAGTCACTAAGACCTGAAGTGCTCAGGTGGATTCGGTACACAGCCAAAGCACTGAGCGTGAACGTGGAAGGCAAGAGGTTACCCACTGGTCTCAGGTGAGGCGTGGACCGAACATCAGTTTGCCTTGTTAGAGTCATGAGGGAAGGACCGATCCTGGGCCACACACCAGGGAAGGACAATTACAGCTGTGATACAGCACTGACCACCAGAGACACCTCCACTTTCACTGCAAATTACCCAGCGTGCTTCGCTGCTCTCTGCATGATCGGGGCATCGACTCTCACACTGCTCATTATCCGTGAGAGAGACTAAGAGAAAGAGTACCGACTGCCTGCATACAGGAAACAACCTCCGGAACACACTGCTGGTGAATCGCCGATGCACCGAAGCTGTTCGGGGCTCTTGTTAAGATTAAAATCTTCTCCTAAGTACGCACATATTTCAGCTCAAAACTTGTTCGCCTCCGCCAGAAGGTTACGGCTTGGCTGTAGACGGATCTTTCAGGGCTTAAGAATATTAAGGGATTTTAAAAGGTTCTGATCGTCTTTAAGTGACGTAAAAACGTACACGACGAGGCGCAGCACAAAACGAGATCCGACGTGGCCGCAAAACGTTACTGAGGCGGTAGCTAATAACGCAAACTGACGCTGCTGTAAAACGGTGGGAACGTCAACTGCTGTACAGAGCCGTCCCAAATTCTGGACCTAGCAACACTGCTTCTCAGGTAACCTGCCTGCATTGTGCTAATCTACACCTGCTTTCAGAGGCGTACAAAATCATTGCTACAAGTTTATATGTAGTTATCAGCACTTACTCATTTCATTTCTCTACCTTTTTTGTGGTGACACGGCGCAAGTTTTAGGCTCACATCATCGTCCTTTCGTATCCCCGAAGTAACGTGGTTTAATGATCGTGTCGCTCATGGCTTTGGCTTTCATTATAAAATTGAAATAAAACTACACGTGCATGTGGTCTGTGGTGAACGGCAGCGGAGATACTTATTAAACTCCTGTATAGTGAAGTCGTTCTGATAAACAACACGCCGTTTCTTTTCTGTATTCCGACCCCCGTTCATGATTTGTGAACGAAGACATTTCAAGCGTGGACAGCTTTTGACAAGCGTGGACGAGGGGAGCCGAGACGCATCAGAGCCAGAGTCGCTCTGCTCGGAATTCAGACAGCAGGTTATTAAGGAGCTTAACGCCACAGATACACCGCCTTTTCTGGCAGTCAAGAAAATCATCCAATCAGCGATTCCTGATCCTGATCTCCAGTCAGCTCGTACGTACCGCACCTTACGCTAGGGACGTAGTACCGAAACAAGAACGCACAATAATGTGTTGACATCTGTTTATTCACTTTTACTCAATTTAATGACGGGTGCCAATAATTCTGCAGCCAAATACATCTTCAGGAAATCACTCTTAAGAGAAAAGGAAAGAGAAAAAGACTCACGTCCTCGTAGATGTCGAAGAACGTGGCCACGGCGGCTCTGGGGATGGCGTTCAGGTCCGACTGGTCCCAGTGCACGTGGAACATACGTCCTACGTCTCTACAGCTCACGTTGTTACACGCCACGTTCTCCAGAAGAAACGCCTGCTGCTGAGCACTGCAGAGAGAGAGAGAGAGAGACAGAGAGAGAGAGAGAGAGAGAGAGACACGTTTAATAAAAGACGTAGAATGCCTGTCTTCTGCTTCCCTCGAAACTTATATTACTGTTTTTATTTCTTCACACAACAAAGTCACGTGGAACGCAAGCAGCTCGGGCGACGTGCGATTAAATTCGAGATTCATTTTCAAGTTGTCGTTGTTTAATTCTATTTGATTTAACATGTAATTCCCAGTCTTCTATTCTATTCTTACACTTAATTTATTTCATGCCATTCATCAACTAATTTGTAATGATGATTAAAAACATTTCAGCAAAATGTCTATTTACTGTAGAAGTAAAAAAAACAAAAAACAAAACACAGCTCTCAACCAATCACATCTGATATGCAAATTATGAGAAGATGAAAATGAAGAAGACTCTGTTTTATTTTATTCTGTATTTTATTTGATTTTATTCTGTATTTTGTTGCACTCGTGTCCATCTCTGACAAATTTCAGTGTAGCTAGATTAGAAATTCTCTAATGTTACTCTATAATTTCTAATTAGCATATTCATGAATATTCATAGATCCAGGCATTTATAACGGAGCTGTGGTGAAGGTGAGATGTTCCAGAGCGAGAACATGATATCCGAGGAGGAGAAACATTCAGTTCATCACCGTGAGCTTGTTTTCATTCGTATCTTCAACATATCAGGTTCTGGAGTGTGACTGACCAGCTGGAAGAAATTCACAGATCTGCTCATGTTCTTTCCTTCTCTCTCTCTCTCTCTCTCTCTCTGGGACAGACACTGCCGGTCTGTCTGTCTCTTTTTCGTTCTCCGTCTATATGCCTCTTTCTTTCTCACGATCTCTCTCTCCATCTGCCCATCGCTCTCTCACACAGTCTCTCTCTCTTTTTCTGGTTGTCACTTTCTGTCTCTCTCTTTCTCGGCCTGTCTGTCACTCATTTTCTCTCTCTCTCTCTCTCTCTCTCTCTCTATACTTGATGCCTGTGCTGTAACAGAAACACAAGGACACTGACCCTGACGCGGAATGCAGAAGGGAAAACATGAATGTATACATACACACAGCTACAGTAACGCAGAGCTCTATACTATAAGATCGCTCTGTGTGTGTGTGTGTGTGTGTGTGTGTGTGTGTGTGTGTGTAAGAGAGAGAAGGGGAGTGTCAGGCTGCTTTATTGCTAGGCTCAACACGCAGATGGAAACTACAGAAAGTCGAGCATCGCTCACACCGTCACAAATACTAATGTATACACACCAGTGATGCGAAACCGAAAATTCAGGACGCTCTTGGCCGAAAACCGAAAATGATTTTATCGTATAATTGTATTAATATTAGACTATTTAATGAATCTGAATTGAAAAACTACAAAGAAAGCAAATAATCAGACTTTTATTGACATTAACACACCAAAACAAAAACACTATTAAATACATGATTCTTCATTCAGTTCTGTAACGATCAAACTGAACAGATTTTTATCCAAATAATGTAACGGTAACTATTATGATATGATAAGACTAGCATCCTGCTAACACACTTTCAGGTGGTGTATCAAACCTGTCCTGGAGAAGTGCTTCGGCACTGTACCCACGTCTCATACCCCCAGTCTCATACCCCATGTCTCATACCCCGTGTCTCATACCCACGTCTCATACCCCATGTCTCATACCCACGTCTCATACCCACCCCTCCTCTCATACCCACAGTCTCATACCCCCAGTCTCATACCCCGTGTCTCATACCCCGTGTCTCATACCCCGTGTCTCATACCCACGTCTCATACCCACCCCTCCTCTCATACCCACAGTCTCATACCCCCAGTCTCATACCCCGTGTCTCATACCCCGTGTCTCATACCCACGTCTCATACCCCATGTCTCATACCCCATGTCTCATACCCACGTCTCATACCCACGTCTCATACCCCCGTCTCATACCCCCGTCTCATACCCACCCCTCCTCTCATACCCCCGTCTCATACCCACCCCTCCTCTCATACCCCCATCTCGTACCCCCCGTCTCATACCCACCCCTCCTCTCTCACCCCCGTCTCATACCCCCCGTCCCATACCCCCCCGTCTCATACCCACCCCTCCTCTCATACCCCCGTCTCATACCCACCCCTCCTCTCATACCCCCGTCTCATACCCCCCGTCCCATACCCACCCCTCCTCTCATACCCCCGTCTCATACTCCCCGTCTCATACCCCCAGTCTCATACCCCCGTCTCATACCCACCCCTCCTCTCATACCCCCGTCTCATACCCCCATCCCCCATCCTGCTGAACACACACTGCAGCTGGCAAATCTGATGTCCTTATCAGAAACTTTGAAGTATTTCCAAACCACTGACATGATCGCCCTTTGCGGGGTAGTGCCATGATAACCGCCGGTTAGATCAAAGTGAAACCTGAGCACTGAGGGGCGGGGCTGGGCAGGGCCGCATACATTTTGGCTCATATTTTCTGCCTTTTTTTTCGTTTGTCCAAAAACCCCAAAATTACATTTTCGATGGCTGAAACTTCACTGAATCCCTGATGCTCTCACACACACACTCTCTCACACACACACACACTCTCACACACGCTTCAAACTCTCACACACTCATACACACACACTTCAAACTTCTTTCTTTATCTTCCTTCCTTTTCTTTTCCTTCTTTCCTTTTTTACTTTCCTTTCTTCCCTCTGTCCTTCCTTCCTTCCTCTTCTATTCCTTCCTTCTTTTTTTATATTACTTTTTAGCTTAGTTCCTTCCTTCCTTTCCCATCCTTCTTCCTCACTTCCCTCGTTACTGTGGATGTAGAATAAAGTTCTCATGCAGTTTAACTTCACCTTAAACCCAAAAGACTAAATCAGAGTCACACCGGTTCAACTGTAATTTACACACAGAGACAAACTGCTGCTTCAGAGTTTCACTATAAACACTCTGAACACCCCGTACACTCGCCGCACAGCACTAAACTATCAACCTCACAGTGTCTCAGTGCTGCAGTGTGTGTGTGTGTGTGTGTGTGTGTGTGTGCGTGCACGAGAGAGAGAGAGAGACAGTCTACACTACTGAAGCTCACTGTCCCGTATTGTCCGGTAGAAAAGCCGATCTAATCAGAGACGTTATCAGTATGTTGCATTAATGATGTTTAACCCCTTTTCTGTTCTAAATCAGCGCTCAGCCCAAACGCCGATAAACTTCACTCCACAGATCAGCCGATTCACTGAAGGGGAAAGGACGCGGGGGACATGAATGCTCCTAATTAACCACATTTGGTGTCGAGTTCGACGTGTCTATACTGTACCAATGCTTAGAGCTACAAATATCTACATAAGCTAAAGCAACAGTACTCGATTTATATTTCTAGCTCCGCCCACATGTTGTTGATCGGTAAGAAAGGGAACCCAATTCAGCACGGGTACTCGGTTCCAGTACGACTCACTCGGTCCTTATCGTGTTGTTATTTTACATTTACATTTATGGTATTTGGCAGACGGCCTTACACTTATCTCATTTATACGCCTCGCTCAAGGGCCCAGCAGTGGCGGCTGGGATTTGACCTCATGACCTTCTGGTCAGAAGTCCAATGTCTTAACCACTGAGCTACCACTGTCCCATCGTGAGTCTACTGCATTTTACTGGCCTTTTAAAAATATATTTTTAAGACTGACGGCTGATTACTGTCGAGTTCTTCAAGCTCCGTCCTGCTGAAGTTCCTCGTACAGAACGGCGCGACCAAACGGGCGGAATATAGATGCAGCGGTGCGGCGGTTTGTCCCGGAGAGCTATGACACAGCTGAGCGTTTGTGCATCTGCGTCCTGTTGCCCGAGTCGTATTGATGTCGACGCTACGCTGCGATGGAGCGAGCGCCGTTTGCTGCACATTAATCCTGATCGACGAACGAGACGAGACTCGCTAAACACACCAACACGAGGTGGATTGGCATTGCCTAGCAACAGGGCAGCGTGAGGCTGGATAGCTGAGTGAATGCAGGCATATAAACACACACACACACACACACACACACACACGAAATGAACAAATGTGACCTGCAATTTAATTTGTGGACACAATGGGACAGAAAGAACAAAAGCAAGAAAATACAGAAGCAGGAAATTTAAAAAGAAAAGAAAAGAAGGAAAAATTAACAAAGAGAGTGAAGAGGAACTGGACCGGAATAAATGAGGAACATAAGGAAGAAAGGATGGTTAGAAGAAAGGACATGAGCAAGGAAGTCATTAAGGAAGGATGGGGGAAGAAATAGGAAGAAAGGAAGGAAAGAAAGAAAAAAAAGAAAAGGAATTCAGACACGTTTTAAGTTTTCAGAGGAGTTTAAGAAAAGGAAACATTAAAACATTCACGTTAAGAACGAGGGAGAAAGAGCGAGAGTTGAAAGAAAGAACGAAAGAGAAAGAAAGAGTGATCTCAAAAACATTAAAGAAACTAGACAGGAAAGGATGGGAGGAATTAAAAAGATTATCAAGTTCTCTGTAAACGTTAATCAAAGAAGGAGGGAAGGAAATTGTAAAGAAACAAGAAGAAGAAAACAATAAAAAACAGACTAAATGCTAGTACTAGCGATTAGCAGCTACACCGACCCCCCCCATATTAGTAAGGGATGATGCGACAGGACGATAGTTTACTGCACACGGTCTCTAGTCTACGGCTCACGGGGATCGGATTCCTAAATCTGATCACGAGTGCTCGCTGGAGACACGAGACATTTAATTCCGCTTGAGATTGGACTAATCAGACACGTAACACAGTGTCTCCATAAAACTCTTTCCCAGGTCCGAGGTACGGTCTGGATATGATGAGCTGCTCTGATAACAATATTAACGAGGATGATGAAGATGTACAGGATACACACACACACACACACACACACACACACACACGCACACGCAGCAGGTTGAAGCCTCTCAGTGTGAGAGAGAAGGGCAGACGAGCTCATTAACGTCGCCCTCGCTGTGAACTGCTGCACGTCATACATATGCAATCACACTGCGGTCACCAGCTGTGTGTGTGTGTGTGTGTGTGTGTGTGTGTGTGTGTGTGTTTGTGTATGTGTGTGTAAGTGGCAAAGACAAAACACCTGCGACGTTGTAAGTGTCAAATAAAAGGCATGATTAATAAAAAGTGTGTGTGTGTGAGCAGAAGTTTATGTGAAATGTTCCATTCTTTTTTCCATTTATCTTTTTTCTGCTATTTCCATTCCCTTCTTCCTTCCTTCTCGTTTCTTTTCTTCATTCCATTATTTTCATCTCGCTTCTTCATTCCCGTTTTTCACGTCTCTTCTTCCTTTATTTCCATTTCTCTTCTTTCATTTTTTATTTTTCTTCCTTTATTTTCATTCTCTTCTTCCTTCCTTTTCCTCCTTTCCATTTCTCTTCTTCCTTCCTTTTTCCATTTTCCTTTTCCAATTTCTCCTCTCCTTTCCCGTAATTCCATCCCCCTTATTCCTTCCTTCCCATGCCCTTGCTCCCTCCCTGTCTTTATGTAATCCCTTCATCTCGGTCATCTCTTTGTAAAGAAGATTCCCACCAGGTCTCCGTCCTCACACTACAGCGTCCCCGAGTCGTGACGGAGTGAAACCTCAGACAGCTGCAGGATTAATCCGATCTCACTGTACTGCACTTCTGCTGTTCTTCAGAGGGTTAATGGACGCTCTCCGTGTCTCAGTGTTAATCATCTCTCAGTGCATTCGCCGTTTTAATCACGCACGCCGCCGCGTCCGATCCTCTCCGTGATCCGCTCCGAGATTACACACGTGTGTGTGTGTGTGTGTGTGTACACCCTGTGTTGGACTCACATGTTTCTCAGAGTTTAATTACTGCTTTAAGATCTCCAAGCTTCGTGATGCTTCGTGTCATGCCCTGAAGTTTCACATGCAGAGAAACCCTGGAGGTCTTCATACGTTCAGCGCTAGTGTTTACACTTCTCTTTTCTCGCCTTTCTTCTTGGTTCCAGACATTTCTCCTGGCCTTTGTTGACTTTGGGGGTTTCCCAGGAATCAGCCAGGTTCTGTTCACACATGAGCCTCCGGAAAAGTGCCTGGGATTGTTGTGGATCAGCGTTCGTGGTGTTCGTTCACACCGACCCGCTTTCCTGCCGAATTACTGCTACTGTGTGAAAGAGGATCTGAAGAAGAACAGAGGAGAGGCAATGCGAACGAGGACAAAGTGGAGGGATGAAATCAGTAACAATGTGAAGGAGGAGAGGAAACGGCTGAAAAGCCAGAGAGAGAGAGAGAGAGAGCGAGAGAATGATGTGTATAAAAAGAGACAGAAAGAGAAAGGGACAGAATTTCTCACACAGTGTGGTGTCTTTCTTCACACAAAAGCTGTTTGTTTTGAGAATTTAAACTCCGAGAGAGATGTGATGAGAGACGACACAATGGAAATGAGTGTGTGTGTGTGCGCGGGGGAGGGCGGGGTTATGTGGAGCTTGCTACGTGCTCTATGGCTTTATCATCCTCTATTCTGCAAAGGCAGACAAATTTGTCACTCAACAGACACACACACACACACACACACACACACACACACACACACACACACACACTTGCATTCCAGCCCTGTTTAGCTCTCTATACCGGCTCTCCTTTTAAACCCTTTCACAATCGACTAATCACAGTGATGTCTCATTATTATAATACACACCTGAGTAAATTCTGTAAAGCGTTAGGGTTAGGGTCAGGGTCAGGGTTAGGGTCAGGGTGAGTGATGAAGGAGTTGTGGCCATGATCTGTCCATCTTTATTTATTTGAAGTTCCTGTAGGAAATTGCCAAACAGTATTATTTATGCAAATCTCTATTTATATATAATAATTTTTTTTTTAAAAAGCGGGGCGCGAGGCTGCAAGAACTTCGGGATCTTAAATCGGGATCACTGGTTAGCAAACACTGTTACTATGACAACCACAGAGTACTACCTCATATCTGATTCAATTAGCTACTGAAAGGAAATAAAAGTGTTAAATTGCACAACTAGAGCAGAATTCTTACAGCTAGTAACGTTAGTCAGTTCCTCCAGCATGTCGCGATCGCAGAAATAATCACAAAATCAAGGAAACGCCGCAATATTCAGAAGAGCGTACAATTTTACAGAATTACCGCAGATTCGTCGAGTGACGTCCTCACCAATTTTTAAAAAATACTCTGCAGATTGCATCGCAAATTTAGAAAAAAGCCGCAGCAAAATCGAGCTTTTTGGCCGCAACCATAACGAAAGAACTCAGCGAAATCCTGTACGGACGTAACACACTCCGAGGGAAGCGCTATCCGCCCTCTTCCGCATACGCGAGCTCACAGAAACCTACAATCAGCTAGTGTCGCTCTGATTGGCAGGGGGGAGAGGGCATGCCCCTCCCACCCTGAGAGCACGGCCAGGTTTGGATAAACTGCCAGTTTTCTATGTCCAGAAATAATATTTTCTAAAATGTTTGTCTTTAGCATTACATATTTTGGACTACTGCTTTTTCCTTTTTTTTTTTTTTAAATTATGGACGAACATTTGGACAGCTTTTTAAATATTTGATAATTGGACAGAATCAAGATTTTCATCATTTATTTATCAATATTATACGATTTTAAGTAAAACCAATAAAAGGAGATTTAGGAGTCTGGCTATGTGTATAAATAATTTGTGCATGAAAGGGTTAAAATAACCCGTGTTATGACTGAAAAAACTCTGGTTCTTTTCACTTACTCCCTGAGCTGTGACCTGATTGGTCAGATGTGACCCTGTGACATTTTTAGACATCCTGATCGTCTGCATCCCGAAAAAAAACATCATGTATTGAATC
>NC_071281.1:17637419-17664746 GCF_023375685.1 Ictalurus furcatus
TCTCTTGAAGTTAATAAGACAACCCCCCCACAAAACAAGTAAAGCCCTCTGTCCTGAAGATGTCGGAAACGTTTCAGCTTCATATCTGACACTGGAGACTCCTTCCATAAAAGTTAACAAACATCTCCTTACGGAAAACGTCACCACGTCAACGACGACACGTTCTTCCTTCGTTAAATAACAAACCTGTTCTTCAATATTAGTTCATTATCAGTTATGTCCGTGAGCGTCCATGCGAATGAGCCGTTACTATGGAAACGCGAACGTATTTTAACCAGCGCGTTAATACGAACTTCTGTGATCTTCTGAATGTTGTGACCAGAACAGAGAAGTCTATCAAGTATCGAACACTCTGTATCCTGTGGAGAAGAGAGTCCAAGGCTGAGAATATTCTCCACCCGACTCTCTCTACCAGATTATCTCCAAACCGAAAAGGTCATTTTCTTTTCTTTTTTTTTTCCCCCTCCTTCTCATCTCTGAAACATTGCAAGGCTCACACCTCGCCTGTGCGGCTCTCTCGTCCGTGCTGATTGGATGCCGAACGTTTCGAGATGCTTGGATGACTGTAATTCCCTCCACACTGGTATTAGTTCTAAATCTCTCAACTTCACTCCTTCATCAGCTTGCCATATCTTCCCCAAGTCCTCTGGGTCCTTCTTATTTCTCGTCTGATCTCCTTCTTCGCTTCCAGCCCACCTGCTGTATAGAACAGAGAAGCTCCAACACTCCGTATTTGAACTTCGTCCATTTGCACGCCGGTTCTGAAATCTGATTGGCTGAACCCTGTATGATCTGCATATGAAGCTGGGTACAGCTTCATATGATTGGACGTCATCATTTTAACAAATAAATATTTCATTTATTCAGCTCATTTAGCTGAGCGTATGTAGCTAGAACCATCTAGCTAATGTTATCATAAATAGCCGTGTAACTAGCCAGCCAGCTTACCGATATAAAGAGCTCAGAACAGAGCACTGTGTTGGTATCCCGTTTTTTTCAGCCGCTGAAAATCGGATAGCTTTATTTATTTATTTATTTATTTTGATGGATGTTGGTACATCCCACAGTAAAACACTTCATCCGTACTGTGTGTCAGGTGTTCAACTCATTCCCCGAGTCAGAAAGAAAGAAACACAGAAACGAAAAGTTAAAAAAGGGAAGGGAGGAATACATAAAGGAAGGAAAGAAAGAAAGAAAAGGAAGGGAGGAAGAAAAAAAGAAACAAATAAAGGAAGGAATGAAAGAAGGAAGAAAATGACCCCTTACGAAGCGCTAAAAGGAAAGGAAAAGTGGAGAGAAAAAGGAAAAAGAAAGTTAAAGGAAAGGAAGAAAGAAAATGAACCCTTACGAAGCGCTAAAACGAAAAGAAAGGGGGAAGAGAAAGAAAAGAAAGGGGAGAAGAAAAACAAGAAAATAAGTTAAGTGAAAAGAAAGAAAGAAAGAAAGAAAGGAATTTAAGGAGCCCTTTCAGTGGTCTATGTACATGTCTGGAAGGATTTAGAGCGATTTTTCTTTGTCCCTAACCTTTAATCAGTGTAAAATGTACTTAATTAAAGTTGCAAGACTAAAAAAAATAATAAAAAAAAATAGTAGCACGGCTAGGAGAACGTAACTGTGAAATACACACCCACACACACAAACACATACACACACCTAATCAGAGAGAGCGGGAGCCGGAAGCTAATCAGTGTCATCCAGGATAATCAGACACTTCGTAATTAACAAACTACTGAAAAAAAGAAAAAGTGACTCAGTCACTCCTAATTATGAAGTGTTTATTAGAGGCGGCAAAAATTAAGAGACAGAGTCAAAATCAAGAACAGAGAGCCCCGACACACACGACAACATTACACACAGTCTACAAAACACACAGTCTAGACTCTTAGAACACGCACCACGTATCACACACGAGCCTTAAGCGCTACGGTATACGCCGATACGTACGTCTTTATATTTAAATTATAACCACTGTGTCTTCATACGGTAATCATGACTTCATCTTTACATTTCATTCATCACATTTACTCAGCTCATTCAGATTAAAAGTGTTTTCTTGAACTTATTCAGTTAATATTTGTTCCACATGGAAAAATCGCTAATAATTTCTCAGAATAATAGACTTTTTTTTTTTTTTTTTTAAATATAAACTCCATTCTTTAAAACAATTTTCATAATTAGTGATTTATGAAATAAATAAACACACATGCATGGTACTGTAGAATGCAACCGAACTGTTAAACATATTCAAGTGGCAGCAAAGTGTGGCAATACTTCCAATAGAAAATAAATCTTGGCTGAAGTTCAAACCAAATTCAATTTGAAACGATATGAAATGATGGAGAGAGAGAGAGAGGAAAAAAAGACCCTGTGTGATGGAAAGACTTTAGAAGTGCGAGAACTTTCCAATTCAAGGACTCCCTCTTGTTCCTCGCTCACCCGAGAGCACGCAGTGTTTGTTTTGTATTAGCTATTGTGTGAAGTCGGCTTTTCTCTGACATTCAAATCTCCTACAAGTTCACACCACAGGACAAGCAACCAGGAATTTCACACCATCACACCATGGCAGCTCAACGGAAGTGTAATAATACAGAAGCCTGGTGTGAACTAGTGTCTGCTTTATCCACACGATACAACGCTCTTTTATTATCTTTTACTGTCCGCCTCTCTCGTACCGCGTCTGGACCTCATGCCACCACCTTGTTATATTTTACTTCTTAGATCTTAAATTTATTGTAATAAAGTCAATAAATTGCAGTTGCCCAAAAGTTGAAGCCCCCCTAGACAGCGCCGCGCATTTATCATCAAAATGTATCTGAGTGTTGAACAAGAACTTTGCACAACCATCGAGAATCCAATCAAGGCTCAAACCTGAACAAATAACACTGCTGTAAGTCATCAGAGAGAGAGAACGAAAAAAGAGAGACACAGAAATAGAAAGAAAGAGCAAAAGAGGGAGAATAACGCTCTATTTTTTAATTGTGGCATTATATTACATTTTCACTATTGTCAAGACTAATATTTTTAGAGTTGCGTAATTGTAAACAGCAGATTGACGACGGTATCGAGAATGACTCACGGATCCCATCCGTCATTATGATTATTACATCTTATACTAGAAATACTCGAACCTGATAGGCCAGAAGGTGTGCGTTATCTCTGTCTATAACATCGCGGCTCGGACTTTAGTTCCAGCTGTAACTATAGCATAGTATATATGGCTATAGTACGGATAGTATAGTATATATGGCTATAGTACAGATAGTATAGTATATATGGCTATAGTACGGATAGTATAGTATATATGGCTATAGTACAGATAGTATAGTATATATGGCTATAGTACAGATAGTATAGTATATATGGCTATAGTACAGATAGTATAGTATATATGGCTATAGTACGGATAGTATAGTATATATGGCTATAGTACAGATAGTGTAGTATATATGGCTATAGTACGGATAGTATAGTATATATGGCTATAGTACAGATAGTGTAGTATATATGGCTATAGTACGGATAGTATAGTATATATGGCTATAGTACGGATAGTATAGTATATATGGCTATAGTACGGATAGTATAGTATATATGGCTATAGTACGGATAGTATAGTATATATGGCTATAGTACGGATAGTATAGTATATATGGCTATAGTACAGATAGTATAGTATATATGGTTATAGTACAGATAGTATAGTATATATGGCTATAGTACAGATAGTATAGTATATATGGCTATAGTACAGATAGTATAGTATATATGGTTATAGTACAGATAGTATAGTATATATGGCTATAGTACAGATAGTATAGTATATATGGCTATAGTACAGATAGTATAGTATATATGGTTATAGTACGGATAGTATAGTATATATGGCTATAGTACAGATAGTATAGTATATATGGCTATAGTACAGATAGTATAGTATATATGGCTATAGTACAGATAGTATAGTATATATGGCTATAGTACGGATAGTATAGTATATATGGCTATAGTACAGATAGTATAGTATATATGGCTATAGTACAGATAGTATAGTACATATGGTTATAGTACAGATAGTATAGTATATATGGCTATAGTACAGATAGTATAGTATATATGGCTATAGTACAGATAGTATAGTATATATGGCTATAGTACAGATAGTATAGTATATATGGTTATAGTACAGATAGTATAGTATATATGGCTATAGTACAGATAGTATAGTATATATGGTTATAGTACAGATAGTATAGTATATATGGCTATAGTACAGATAGTATAGTATATATGGCTATAGTACAGATAGTATAGTATATATGGCTATAGTACAGATAGTATAGTATATATGGTTATAGTACAGATAGTATAGTATATATGGTTATAGTACGGATAGTATAGTATATATGGTTATAGTACAGATAGTATAGTATATATGGCTATAGTACAGATAGTATAGTATATATGGCTATAGTACAGATAGTATAGTATATATGGCTATAGTACAGATAGTATAGTATATATGGCTATAGTACAGATAGTATAGTATATATGGTTATAGTACAGATAGTATAGTATATATGGCTATAGTACAGATAGTATAGTATATATGGTTATAGTACAGATAGTATAGTATATATGGCTATAGTACAGATAGTATAGTATATATGGTTATAGTATAGATAGTATAGTATATATGGCTATAGTACAGATAGTATAGTATATATGGCTATAGTACAGATAGTATAGTATATATGGCTATAGTACAGATAGTATAGTATATATGGCTATAGTACAGATAGTATAGTATATATGGCTATAGTATAGATAGTATAGTATATATGACTATAGTACATATAGTATAGTATGCATGGTATGTCTGTAGTATAGAATGTATGGGGTATATATATATATATCTATAGTATAGTATGTATGGCTATAGTACAGATAGTATAATATGTATGGCTATAGTATGGATAGTATAGTATGTATGGCTATAGTATGGATAGTATAGTATGTATGGCTATAGTATGGATAGTATAGTATGTATGGCTATAGTATGGATAGTATAGTATGTATGGCTATAGTACGGATAGTATAGTATGTATGGCTATAGTATGGATAGTATAGCTACAGATACGCCACATAATCTAAGACTAACGTATCACTGTTGATGTAGTGAAGGTTTATTGAAGGAATCTTTGTTGTAAGCGCTTTGTAATAGTCATGGTGCTTTGCAAAGTTTTCCAGCACAGGAAAATCTTCAGGTTTGTTGGTAAAATGACAAGCTGCGTTTTGAAAGAGAGAGAGAGAGAGAGAGAGAGAGAGGTGAAGAACGCTGTTATGCGTGATGCGTCATTCGTTAATAAATGAAACATTATAACCGTTGGCAGATCGCTGTGGTATAAGCAGAATAACACTCCAGACCGTGCTGTTGTAGAAAAATAATACACTTTGGCGTGTCTTATTTTCGTACAACTGCACGGTCTGTCGTGTTTATTCCTTACATATAATTTAAATGCCAGAAAACTCAAACAGCTGCTCAGACAGCTTTTCATACCGCAGGTGAAAACTCACCCATGTCTCTCGTGTCGTAACCATAGTGACAGCAATGATGAGCCTAACTAGCACCTGGCCGACAAGGGCTGCGCTCATTACTTCAAACCACAGGCCACGTACGAAACACAAAAAAATTGATCATGAATCAAACAACGAGTGTTTGAGCAATTTTCCACGTATTACTTGACTAAAATATAGTAAACACTGCTGCTCCGATTGTCTCACTTTGCTGTCTGAACAAATAAAAGACACAAACAGTATATTACATGAAAAACACAATACTATCATCACAAGAGTAGTAAATAGGGTTGAAGTGAAAGAGTACATTATTAAGAGGTGTGTGCTGGGCTGTTGCTGTGATATCCAATCAACTCCACTCCTGTCATTTCCTTTAAAAACCGAGACGTATGATGGTTTTTTACTATCCAGAACCAGTGTGTTTTCTCTTCTAGTACGATCTAGGAGTGGGCGAATTCTGTTTTTTAATTCTTGGACATTTTATTGATCATTGAGCAGTAATGCACTGCTCCGTACATGTAAACGATCGGTCTCGTTAACTGTGCACTTAACGATACGTAAATGGAAATGACAGATTATTAGGAGGCATAACGAAACAGGCTGGATACGCAAGAAGATTCACCAGCATTACTGTTACCCATGAGAACGACAGTGTCCTTATTCATAGTGCCTATGCATGAGGAGCATCACCTACGTCTCTGGTGCCCCGTGTGAAGAGATTCATATGTAGCAGCCACAACCGTGCGTCGGACAAAAAGCATGTTTCACGTCACGCTGCATGTTATCAAAATTTCACTTAGGCAGCTACAAAACGAAGCCCTGAGAGTGAGCGAGACAAAAACAATGCTGAGAAAGACAGACGGAGAAAGAGAGTGAACTCATTAATGGCCTTCCTGCTGGTAATGGGATGTGTTGGATGGAGAGAGAAGCAGGCAGAATATAAATGTCTCGCTCCGAGTACACTTCCTCTAGCGCTCCATGCTCGCTCTAGCTCTCAGCCTGGCTCGTCTTCCCCCCGAACCTAGCCCTGGCGCTTCATTAAGCCAAGAAATTAAAATCTGTGTCCCCGGTGGGCCGGAAACGAGGGACGCACTCCGATCCGACGCATCGGCTAACGTTAGACGGCTAACGGAGCGGCGGCTTTATGAGGAGTTTGGAGGGGTGGCGGTAGCGGGGGGAACCTCATTAGGGTACGTGAACCAAAACTAGACTGACAGACCTGTTAGCAATAAAATCGGATGAGATAAAGGTACTGATGAAGCAGTTATGATGTCTCCAAGTCTGCTGATGCTGTTCTCAATAAACACCAAGCAGACTGGACGCTAGGGGGCGCTAATCACTCGAACAAGGGCTGCAGATGTCTTTGTTTTTCGGACAGCTGTAGCATTGCCTGGATTTGATCACCGCTACCACCAAGTAAAGAATACAACACTTCATGTCCTAGTGTTACGATGTGCTGGAGTAATGAAGAGGAGTTCCTGTTACCACCCTGAAGTTGGTATTTTCCTATAACAGCATGCCCTGACGTGTTTTACTCCTCTGATACCACAGCAGCTTGCCAAGGATTATACATTTGATTTATTAAAGAATGGCGCTCCATACTTTAAAAAAACAAAACAAAAACATTTATAGTTACATTTCATGTTGTGGAATGTCCAGAAAACATGTTTCCCTCACCAGCCTCCCTCACCTTCTTCACAAGACTAAATCTCTCTCTGTGTTAGTATTCGCACTGTTTATCCACGTTTGAGAAATGGATCGTCCTGAAGACTAAAGTGTTGAACTAAAGCTATTTGCGTCTGCTTAGGGTTATTTTTCCAGCCTATATTACCTGTTATTGGAACTAAAACACAATTTTCATCAACTGAGCCCCAGAGCGAACCTTCATGTGGACGTATTTAGTAACGAATAAGTGACAAAAAATGGACTAGTGCTGAATCATCATCATCATCATCATCATCATCAATATCAATACACATCAATCGCCTGCTTTCGTACCGGCTGCAGATGGCTTACATGCTAACACACACACACACACATACACACACACACACACACACACACACACACACACACACATACACATACACACACACACACACACACACACACACACACACACATCACTTTACAGAGATTAAGATGTCCCTGGGCAGAGCACAAATGAAAATGGCAACTAATTACGGCATGATGTGCAAGGCTTCAGCCAAGCAGCACAATGCGTTTACTTATATTGCTTCCTTTTGTTTCTTTCTTCCTTCCTTTATTTCTGTATTTCCTTACTACAATACTACATGCTAACTGCATCATTTACTTAGCTGCTGCTGCTGCTGCTGATGATGATGATGATCATCATCATGATGAAAGGCAGCTTTCAAGCTATTTCTACGTTATGCGTACAGTCGTCCTGTTTTGCCTGAAGATATTGCCACATTTGCGTCGTTGTTTTTTGACCCCAAACTCCAAACTGACCGTACATCGCATCCAAAATGTTGCATCATCTACGGCTACGTCCTAAACAGATAAAGAGAGGCAATAAATGAGCGATGAATAGAAGAACAAGGAGAGAGCAGAAATAGACGAGCTCTTCTTCCACTCCGTCTATGCGAGTGAAGACCATCAGCCGTGACAAGCCAACAATAGCCGACACGTGTTTTCCTACCCTCGTTTTTCTCTCTCCCACCCTCTCTCTCTCTATCCATCTTTCCGTACTCCCTCTCTCCCTGTGACAGGCGTACAAAGGTGGACACGTGCCATGGGACTCAGTGTGTCGGATATGTACGTGTGGTGATGACAAAGGCCGTGTGCTCCATGTTATGTGTGTGTGTGTGTGTGTGTGAGAGAGCGAGAAAGAGAAAGAAGAGAGAGAGAGAGAGAGAGCGGAGAGATAAACTCGTGCCCCTCATTATCGACATGACATTCAGAGTGTGAGACGTCCATCAACAGCAGGCAAAAGGACAGAGTGTATAATAATCGTGACAGATGATGAGTTGTGGATGAGATTACATTCACTCACTGTGTAGCGAGAACATATGCTCGTGACATTCCTCTACAGAGGAGCTGCTTCAATCTCATTGGCCAGCATTTTAACCAATAGGAACCTCAGGAGGTACAGTGTTTGGAAAAACTCTTGCTTTTAGCACCAGGACATTTGTTTATTCGGATTTACTTGCTAGTTTATGTACTTGGATGAACTCGCGGCAACTCCGTTTCTGCCTGTAAACGCACACGGACCACTCTTAACTGCTAGTGAGCCGTAGCTGCTTACGAGTTAACCATGTATGCTAGCTATATGAGCTGTGATGGAATGGTATAGTATTTAACTTAATGAAGACAAAACCAAAATAATTGTTTTTGGTCCCCCGAGATTGAGAGAAGGTCTCATTAATGAGCTTCGTAATCACTTCCCCTCAGTTTCTGCCCAGGTTGGGAACCTTGGTATCATCCTGGACTCAAATAAATTCGGTCGTTAAGAATAGGTTTTTTTTTTTTTTTTTTTAGCAATTACGGATTATTTCTAAACTTAAAACATTTTTGTCTTTCCGAGATTAGGAGAAGGTTATTCACGCTTTCATCACATCGCGTTTAGATTATTGTAATTCATTGTACTTTCTCGGCCATCTCTTGCTCGTCTCCAGATGGTTCAGAATGCAGCTGCAAGGCTGTTGACCGGGGCAAAGAAATATGATCGTGTTTCCCCAATTTGAGCATCGCTCCATCGGGTCCCGGTCCAGTTTAGGATCCAGTTTAAGATTCTGTTGTTTGTCTTTAAAACTCTTAATGATCAAGCGCCTTCTTATCTCAAAGATCTTCCAACATTACATTCATCTAACAGACTTCTAAGATCTTCTGATAGGATTCTTCTGGAAGTCCCTCCATCCTGTTTAAAAACTAAGGCGGATGGAGCCTTTTCAGTCCCCGCCCCTTGTTTATGGAATCAATCGCCACTGGAGATCGGCCTTATACCTTCTGTTATCATTTTTAAAAAGAGGCTGAGAGCGTATCTCTTCTCCCAGGCGTTTTAATCTCATCATTACTATTGTCTGCCTTTATTTGGTTTTATTTTGTTCTCTATTTTACTTTTTCTTAGTCTGTTCAGCACTTTGGTCACTTTGTGTTGTGTTTAAATGTGCTATATAAGTTAAATTTACTTACTTACTTACTAACTAATTTTAACAGAATGGCTCTTCGTGATCTACAAACACAAATCCGAATGGTTCAATCCTATGTTCTTTATAAAAAAAGAAGAAAAAAAAGAAACTAGGATTGAACTGCTGCTTGGGTTCTACACAGGCTTTTTTGTTTGTACAGAAATCTGGATGTACGTGTAGATGAGCAAGCCAGAGGGGGGAAAAAAAACCCTCCCCGAGACGAGGAAGAAACCTTAAAGAAACCAGACTCAAAAGAGGCAATGGACAGCCAAATAAATAAATAATAAAAAGTAGATAAACATCAATACATGTTGAGTCACCGTAACTCACTAGTACTGTACTCTGGAAGACTGAAATATTTTATCAGCTTGAACTGAGAGAACCCGAAGTTTAAAATGCGCAGGGAAGATGAACAAGAAGTTGTGTTTGATGGACTGATGATGGAGGGTTATGTACCTTCTCCTGGCCAGGCCTGGCCAGGTAAATGACGCTTTTCGTACACGCGTCGTCCATACAGACGGGCAGGAGGTGATCCTGAGAACCGTCGCCATCTGAAACCACAACAGACACGTCATAAAATCACGGTTTCAGAAATACTAAACGTTCCTGCTTGACATCTTGTTTCACACTTCTTCAATATCATCCATCCTTAATAATCCTGCCTCTGCTGTAAGATTTAACACGTCAGTGCGGTGCGCAGTGAGACTATTAACATGTATTTACCGGCCAATCGGATCCAATAGGCAGCTCTGGGCTTTTAGATGCACAATAATGGCGTGTTAATGGGAGAAAGAAAAGAGTGGGAGGATGAGTGTTCTGCAATTCAACACTGCTGTCAGCTTTTATCTTTCAATCTTCTCTCTCTCTCTCTCTCTCTCTCTCCGTTTCCTTCTCTCTCAGCCCTGATCAGTACGCAGATTGAGGTTTACTGAGAGGACGGGAAAAAAAGATGGAACGTTGGAAGAATACAGAGAGAGAGAGACAGAGAGAGAGAGAGAGAGAGAGAGCGCGAGAGAGAAATAAATAGAGGAGAGATAAAAGGAGAAAGAAAAAATATACACTTTTAAGAGGATAGATAGATAGATAGATAGATAGAAAAAGATTTTTAGATAAATGAAGAGATAGATGTTCCCATAAGAATGGGGAAGGAAAGATGGAATGACAGATGGAGGAATGATGGTTTATTGAACCCATATGGACGGAGTGATTGGTGGTGGATGGAAAATTATTTATTGATGCCATAATGAAATGGGAGGGAAGGAAGGAAGGAAAGAAGGAAGAAGTGATGTGTGGATTGAAGTCATATGGATCAATAGATTAATAAATGGATGTAAAACACTATTATTCTCATAAGGATGGAAGGAAAGAAGGAATGACAAATAGATGAGTGGAAGATATCTTATTGATCCCACATGGATGGATAGATGGTTGGAGGTTGCTTTATTGATCCCCTAAATATTGATGGATGGATGGATGGATGGATTACAGAGAAGTAACTGATGTCAGAAAGAAGGATGGATAGACGGATGGGAGAGTGGATGAAGGTTGCTTTATTTATGTCAGAAAGATTGATGGAGGGATGGATGGATGGATGGATGGATGGGAAAGTGGGTAACTAAGATGGATTAAACAAAATAAACTGATATTGGAAAGAAGGATGGCTGGAGGTTGCTTTATTGTTGTCATAAAGATTGATGTATGGATGGCTGTATGGAAAAGAAGGTGCGTAACTGATAGGTGGAAGAAAGAAAATTAACAGATACCAGAAAGAAGAGTGGATGGATGGATGGAAGGATGGATGGATGGATGGAAGGATGGATGGAGGTAAACTTTATAATGGAAACAATAGATACAGTACCGTATTTTATATAAGTATTAGTCATGAAAGGTTTAGAAGGTGGAGCCATGGCTGGCTGGATGACTGGTGGAGCAAATGGACGGATGGCTAGATGGATGATGGATGATGGATGGAGATTATTGAATGGCTTGATGGGTGGATAAATAGAAGGGTGGATGGACAGAGAACATGGAAAAAGACACTTTGATGTTATAAGGATGGATTGATGGATGGATAGAGAGAAAGAAAGAAAGAAGGAAGGAAGATACTTCAGTGATGCTATAAGAATTGGTGATGGATGGATGGATGGATGAATGGAAGGAAGGATGGACAAAAGAGAAGTAAAATTCCAAGAAACCTTTACAGACCACTGCATGCACAATGGAGATTCTTTAGTTCTTTCATCATTTGAAATAAATTAGCAGTTTTACCGGGTTTGTAAAGTTTGTGTGCTTCATAGCTCCACCCCTTTCGTTGTGTGATGCATTATGGGAAAGGTCAACACAAAGCGTGTCCACTTCACTCATCAGACGCTTAAACATCCATCTCTTTATTTAGTAAAACTTCGCTGTTCGTATTTCTCAGCGTGAACTCAGAATTTGTTTATAATAACACAAAGGGACGTGATTCGAGGTATAACCGCGAGCTTGTGCGCTGTAGGCGAGAGTGTGTGTTTTTTTGTGTCAGTGTGTATCGCATTAATCGGCTCATTCAAGCGTGAATCCTCCAAAGAGCCTCTCCAGGAGCAGAAGCACAAACGGACAGCTGGCTGACAGTGTGCGCGCATCAAAGGTCCTTTTAGCTAGCGCGAGCTGGGAGATGCTGCTAGCGTGTGGTCAAGAACAAAAGCTATTCAGGTTTCAGTCGCTAATGAGCTTCAATCGGCGAAGGCTACCAAGGCACATCCGATTGCTAATGAACTCGAAGCTCCCGTGGGCGCGTTAGCACACGGATTAGCACTTCAGCACGAGATGCGAACTAATGCATGTTCTTGTGATGATCATGGAGACACTATTAGGCTCATGAAGTCTCTTCTGTCGTTAGGACACACTGGTGAAAAACACGCTAAGCCCGAAGCATGCTCTAATGAACACACACACACACACACACACACACACACACACACACACACACAAACTTAATGACTAGAACTTAAATGTCACATCCCATTATGAGCACCGCTCTCGCCTCGAGAAGAAAAAACCCCAACCAGATAGTGGAAAAGTGAGTGCAGTTCCCTCGGTCTCATTTTTTTTCCCTGACAGCCAAACGTGTTTGTGCAAGTTCAATTAATGAGAAATTCCTTCAGCTGTCACTTACTAAAAAAAAAGAAAAGAAAAGAGCAATTACTGCTCTGATAAAGCAGATGGACTGTTTTGTCTGGCATATGTTCTGCATTCATTAGGACGTTCATAACGGCACCACATACACCATCACGAACACACATACACACCTACAACCAGGGAGTTCAGTGGAACTGACACTAAACATGGTTTATGTGGACGTGTAAACGTGTCTGAGCGCTCAGTACTCCTTCTTCCTCTTAACAATGACGTACATGTAGATTTAAAAAAACAAAACAAAAAACGCAAAGTATTGGTTTATCTCTGTTCCTTCGGCTCTGAGGGAGGGTGTGGAAAGGTTTAACGATCACGATTTCAGATTAGACTACTGGCAAACAGTACATCAGAGTATGATATGGTCTGGTTGTTTAAGCTTCTTTCCATTCTGAGGCAACAAGGTCTCAAAACCGAAACATGGAAACACAAGGATCTGAGAGATCATAGGGTTGTTTTCTGGAAAAATGTCAACAACGAGAACGTACGACCCCAGGAACATAGGGCTCTCCGAACATAAAATGGAAAAGTGGAAACCGGATTCTGTGAAAATACACGCAAACATCAGACCTGAAAACAATGCTATTGGAACATACAGTTCTAGGAAACGTACAGTAGGACTGAAACATATAAACGTAGGACCATGGAAACACTGGACTGAAAGATAGAACCCTGAGAACACAGGACATGTGGGGGTGGGAGCGTAGGATCCCGAGAATTTGTGCCTGAAACACAGCACTATATATAGAATACGGAACCCTAGGAACATAGGGCTCTGGGAACATGGAACCCTGGGAACATAGGAACCTGGGAACACAGAATCCTAGGAACATTTACATAGAATGTTTGGCTGAAACAAAGCACAGTGGGAACTTAGGACCCTGGAATCATACAGTCCAGGGGACTTCGGAGCCTGGGAAAGTTTGGCTGAAACACTAAGAACCTAGTGCTCTGGAAACATAGAGTCCTGGGAACATGAAACTCTAGGAATATGAACATAGGACCCTAGGAACATGGGAACTTTTATCAGAAACATGGCACTGTTGGCACTTAGAGCCTTGGGGGGGAAAAAAAACAAAACCTTGAAACCCTGGGAATATAGGAACATGGGAACATCGAAGCCTGGGGATGTTTGGTCAAAACACAGAGCCTTGGAAACATGGGATCATGCAAACACAGGACCTTGGGGACACTGGACACAGGGAACACTGTACCTGGAAAACATAGGGACTTTTGGCTGAAACACAGCACATTGGGAGCTTAGAGTTTTACAAACAGGGAACTCTGAGAATATGGAACCATGGGAACATAGGACCCTAGGAACATGGGACCCCGGGAACTTGTAGCTAAAACAGAGCGCAGTGGGTACTTAGTACCCTGAAACGAGAGCTCTGGGAGCATGAAACCCTGGTGATATCAGACCCTGGGAATATCGGACTCTGGGAACATGGAAGTCTGAGAACATTTGGCTGAAACATAGCACAGTGGGCGTTTAGAGCCCTGGAAGCATGGAACCCTGAGAACACAGGGCCCTTAGGGAAAACAGGTCACTGGGAACAGGGGATCATAGGACTCTAGGAACATTTAGGTGAAACACACTATTAGGCAGCACAGTGGGAGCTTTTGGTCCTGAGAACATGGGAATATACGACACTAGGAACGTCAGACCCTGTGAACACTTGCGTGAAATATAGCACTGTTCTCCCAAAACTCAGAACATGGACCATGGAACCCTGGGTACATAGGACTCTAGCAACATGGAAACCTGAGAACTTGTGGCTGAAATCACAGCACTGTAGGCCCTCAAGGCCCGGGAAACAGAGTCCTGAGAATATAGTCCTGGGAACACGGGACTCTGTGTACATCATGGAATCCTAGGAATACGAGACTGAAACACTGGGATCTATAAAATGAGAGCCCTGGGTGTACAAGTCAGTTACGTTATGTGAAGATGCAGGAGTGCAAAAGCCATGTGCTCTCACGGGGGCCAGAATTTATTAACACGCCATTAACTCTGCATCATTTTTATAGAATTTTGTGGAATTACTGCACCACAGCGCACCAGTTTAAACACCATGTACTGAGGCTTTAGGGTGATGTAACTGGGTCTATGTGCTAACAAACAAACAAACCTGAGCTTAGGGGTGTGTGTGTGTGTGTGTGTGTGTGTGTGTGTGTGTTTACAGCAGCAGGGTGTAGGAGGAGAACTGGTTGAGAAAGGAATGAAGGAGAGGAAGGTCAGTGGTGAAGATTAGAAGAGGAAGAGTCTCAGCAATCTTGACAGCCGGGAGTGTGAGCAGAATAACTCAAACACACCCACCCACACACACATACACACACACACACACAAACACACACACTATTTCTCCGCTCTTATGTGTGTGTTCTCCATCTCTCCCACTCCCGCTGCGCCGCTTCTAACGTTCATTTCCTAATTATCTGAGATTAAGATGCGTCCAGGTGCTTGTGGTCCAATGCAGCGAACAGAGACCCAAATCAAGGGTCTGGCTTTCATCATCGACGTGATTGGTTTCTTTAAGCAGTCCGTATGATGCGCACACACACACACACACACACACACACAAAGAGATTCAATAATAACACTTAGAAAATGTCCCGGCCTCCCACTCGGGTCAAACTTATCACAAGCAGGGCAAGTGGGGAAGTGATAGGGAAAGAATTCGCTTTCTTTGCACGGGGTGTGTTTGTGTGTGTGTGTGTGTGTGTGTGTGTGTGTGTGTGTGTGTGTGTGTGTGTCTTGGTCAAGAACTGGTCAAGGACAAGTCATCACCAGGGAGCCATCAAGCATCAATAATCAATAAACCTCATAATGAACCCAGACAGAGGAGAAAGTGCTAGGTTTAACTGTAGGATTAGGTTTTAAACAGAATGTTATTAATGTTTACTCACATATTAAATGTGTGTTATAGAGTCCTTTATATGATGTCTTGTACACCAAAACATCATGACAGCAGATCCCAAATCCCAAAAATATGACTTCAATTAGGGATAATATTAACATTCTTAGTGTAGATTAATTAACACTATCTATCCATCTATCTATCCATCTATCTATCTATATAGAGAGAGAGACAGAGACAGAGAGAATGCCCCTCCCACCTTAAGAGCACATGACCAAATTTCGCTCTCTTGGACTCCCGGTCATCATCGGGATTCGAATGTTGTTTTTTCACATGAAGAGCGAGTAACGGTGCAACGATAAACTCGATTTTATTGAACCTTTATTAGACCAAGAAATCCCTTCAGATTAAATCTGTTTTTTCGAGGGAGACGTGGCCATTACAGAGTAACAAACTTCATAACAAAGTCAAACATAATAATACAAAACACGTAATACAAAATCCAGCTTATGAATAGCAATGACACTCTTCAGGTACAGGAGTTCCTTTATCAGAGCTTTAAACTCTCCCACTGTATCAAAGTGTTTAAGCTGTAAAGTGTTCTGAAGATTATTCCACGACCAGGGTGCAAAATAAGCCTCAGCTTTTCTCCAGAGTTCTGAATCAATCCTGAAGAGCGAGAATCATAACTGCTGCTCGTGGCTTTGTAAATAAAAACAGACCAATGCTGCTGTCTCCTCAAACTTAATGAAGGCCAAGAGACCAAATCACAAAGAACACAGTGACCACGTTTACACGGACAGCAGTAATCTAATTACTGACCTTATTCTGAATAAGACAATATTCTGATTAAAGTGTTTACATGCGTCGCTTTTAGAATACTCCTGTCATGTTCCGGTTTTACGTGTTATAGAACATAGATGGATTAACATCACACGTCATTACACCACGCCCCACGCCACGCCGTCCGACGTTCACGGCAGAATTTCACACATCAACATACGAGACCAAGTTGGTCTTCGTTATGGGACCGTGTACAGTTTTGGGAGTTTCATTTTTGATTTTACGAAAGCTACAAATGCAGTTAATTACTTGTCGTGCCGTATGTGCAAATAGACGACTGCTTGAAGCCGTGGGCTGCGTCCCAAACCGCGTACTTACCTACTATATAGCAGGTTAGAACGCGGTTTGGGACGCAGCCGTGCTCTCTTGTTTGCCGTCAAAAGGTTGATCACTGCCGTGTGTGTACGTGTCCTGTCGCACAACGCGGTGAGAACGTCCACACGACGCGATTAAGGTGTGTCCGTAACGCACGTCTGTAACGTGACTAAAACAGGAATACTCCACACGTCTTAATTCCATTTGTGTCTACTTCGAGTATGACTTTAATGGGATTACGGTCATCAGTAATCTCTGTTTACATGCTAGTTTCTCAATCAGAGTATCGTCTTAATCAGATTCATATCGGATTATCGCTGTCCGACTAAACGACGTACTGAATGACGTGTACTAGACAAGGAATTGGTTATAAAACGTAAAGAGATATGATAAAGAGTCTAGACAGCAAAGTATATATGAAGCAGCATGCATATAAATAATATGAACGCTTACAAATGTAGCCTGAACAATCATTTTCCTGAGCGCTAAATTAAAACACGCCCTATTATTCATTAAATGTGCCATATGCACTTCAGAAGAAAGCCAACCAAATACCCAAATACTTATAAGTTTATACCCAATTAATACTCAATTAACTCCCCCTCCTAAAGTATGAAATGTAACACACACATAGAAGTGACGCTAACTGAAAAGCAGGAACTGAATATTTATTAGGGACACGTAAGCGAACAATTTCCGCTGACGCGAGTGCTGATGCGAGTGCTGATGCGAGTGCCTCTCGCATGTCTACACTGTTAAGACTCTGAGATTCGTGACGTCACTGAACTTTTCCGTTTTCAAGTGAATTATTTGCGTGCGCGGTGACGATTGCAGACTGAAACTCTTGGTGTGAGGCTCAGGTTCTCTACATGTACAGCTGTGCAGAATAAAGGAACAGGTACAGGATAAAGGGGGGAGGAGAGAGGAAAAGGGGGAGGAGAGAGAGGAAAGGGGGGAGGAGAGAGGAAAGGGGGGAGGAGAGATCATTTTCGGATTATTTTCGACAGTTTTCCGTAACGAGACTTCGTAATGAGCTGTGAGGTACGCTGTACAACCCGAGCAGGTTACTCGTGTGATCTTCACCGTCGCATCGAGAGAGAGAGAAAAAAAATGGAAAGATTTCACTCCTCGTACAATAAAACGCTCGTTCGATCCTGAACGGAACCACGCGAGACGGACGAGGAACGAGGGAAATAAAAAGTGATTTACTGTAGAACGAGTCTGTAGCATTAATTTCATGTTTAATAAACCTTTATCTGGGTGGATGATATCGACCCACACACACACACACACACACACACACACACACAGCTCTCCTGCGTGTCTCAGCCTATTCTCCCCTCCATTCATCTTCATAAATCACACTAACGCTGGTGTGCACTTCTCTTTCTCTCTGTCGCTTCTTCTACAATCACTCTCTCGCCTCTTATTTTCATTCTCAGCCTCCCTCCCGCTTTTCTTTCTTTTCTCTCCTCTGTCTATTCATTATTTTTTAATTCTTACACTCCAACAGTCTAGACTTCTCTCTCTCTCTCTCTCTCTCTCTCGATCCTGCACTCCTTCTTCCCTCCTTCCTTCTCTTACACTCCGCCGTCGATCCTTTCTCCATCATTTCCCTCATCCTTTCATTATCAGCCTCTTCCTTTCTTTCATCACACTCGCTCTTCTTCCTTTCGCAGTCTTTCATTCAGTCGATCGGTTTCCCAACATCCTTTTTTCTTTTCTCAGTGTTATAAGCCCCTTTACACTTTATCTTCATTTTTCTAAAATTCTTTTTTCTCTCTCCTCTCCTAACTCGGCTTTTCGTTCTCGGCTCGCCTTCCTCCGTTCCTCCTCTTTCCGTTATTCTTTAGTCCCTTCATCTTTTTCAGCTTATTACGCGGTCTCGTTCCCTCATTTTTTCCTCCCTTTCTTTCTCAGTTGTGCCATCCGCTACCTTCCAGAAATGCTGGAACAGGATGTCTTATCGCTGGAAGGTTAATCTGTGTGACCTTTGACCTCGTCCTGACCGTAAAACCGACGACCTGACAATCTTCCCGTTTTAGAAATGACATAAAATAACACTTGGCTAGAAAATGGAAAACCCGGAGTGTTTTTAACTTTAAACCTCGTGCTGTTTATTGAACAATGAACTGGCGCTGATAGTTACCTCATTAATGTCCAACGTGCTCATTAAAAGAACATCTCAGGACCAGATTAAAGGCTGCACACATTGTTTATGTCATATTTTCTTCAACGTTCTTCCCGGGAACGCAGCGGTGTCTTCAGGCCAAGCAGATTCTACAAAAGCCATTCATCATCCGCAAATCAATTTTCATCTCCAACTTTTTTCCACACTAGACTTATTTTATGGATATAAATCGGTTACGACGGTTTTAGTCAATACGTACTTCACTGAGCTCGAACGTCCTCGCATTCTACTTTTAACTGGAGAAGATTACAGCAGCAGTGCAGAAAAAAAAGAGGGATATCGAAGGACACAAAAGAAGGCCAGGAGGAAAACAAGATAAACGATAAAAGAGATAATTCTACAAAACAAGAGGTTAAAAAAGAACCGACGGATAAAACGCGATGAACAAAATGAAGATAAGCAGATCATTTAGAAGTAGACGAGATAAAGAGGGGAAATAAGATAAACTGATGAGGAGAAAATGAGAAAGGTGAGATACACAGGATGAACAAAAAAAAACAAACCAAGATTAAAAAAAAAAAAAAACCCTAAGATAAATACGAACTTATTTACGAACTGATACACGAGAAAAGGTCAAATGAAATGAATGAAAACAATATAAAAAGAAAAAGCTGAAAAATGGGATGAAAAAAGATTCACCAATAGACAAGGAGACAAAAGAAAAACAAGATAAACAGAGATGATACAAGATGCAGTCAGGTCCATAAATATTTGGACACCCCCAAATGGACCAAATGTATAATTGTAAAATTGTTTGCTCAGCTGTTCCATGGCTGGGTGCGTGTTATTCCCTCATTATTTCACTTACACGTAAGCGGGAAAAAAAAAAAAAAAAAGTCGAATCGATTTCACGTGTGGCATTTGCATTTGGAATCTGTTGATGTTAACTCTCGATATGAAGTCCTAAGATCTGTGACCGAGAGTGAAGCTAATTAAAATCTAAACAAATCCATCACAGAGATAGCAAAAACATTCGGTGTGGACAAGTCATCTATTTTGTGAACACACTGCTAAGCTCAGGGACACCAACATGCCCAGAAGACCATGGGAAACAACTGGGCTAGATGATAGAAGAATTCTTTCCGTGGTGAAGAAAAACCCCTTCACGACAGTCAGCCAGATGAAGAACACCCTTCATGAAGTAGACGTGTCCGTGTCAAAGTCAACAATCAAGAGAAGACTTCACCAGAGGAAATACAGAGGGTTCACCACAAGATGTACACCACTGGTAAGCCTCAAAGGCAAAAGCTGGAAGAACAGATTAGAAAAAAAAGCCGGTATTGTTCTCGAACAACGTCCAGTGGACAGATGCTCCAAGAACTGCTTATGATCTGATGTGTACCACCTCAACTTATGGCGTACATGGACCTGGTTCCCTTGTGTTTATTGATGATGTGACTGCTGACAAGAGCAGAAGGATGAATCCTGAAGTGTATAGAACTCTATTATCTGCTCACGTTTGGACAAATCCTTCAAAACTCATCGGACAGAGTTTCACACCGCAGACGGACGATGACCTGAAGCAGAATTCTGCCGTGCCCGAGTCAATCACCTGACCCGAATCCAACTGAGCTGCATTTCACTTGCTGAAGGAAAAACTGAAGACAAAATGCCCCAAGAACAATCAGGAAGTGAAGACAGCAACAGTAAAAGACCTGGCAGACCATCACCAGGGAGGAAACCCAGCGTCCGCTTTCCAGACTACAGGAAGTCATTGATCATTTTAAATCAGTTTAAATTCGTGAATATGTTCGTTTGTCCAATTACTTTTGGTCAAATTAAATCTGCACTTTTCATCAGCTCATATTCATCCTTTAATTCCAATCCAATATACCGATATACCAAGATAGACAGCTACAAACAGCCATTACTTCATTAATGTCCGAATATTTATGGACATGACTGCATGAACAGAGCGAAATGGAAAAGTTAAACTGTTAGAAAAGAGGAAAAATTATACACTAATTAAGGAAAATCAGATAAAGAATGGAAACAAGACAAGTAAGATAAATAAAACAAGATAAATCAATAAACGAATGCAAAACGGAATAAGCGAGATCAACAAGAAGAAAAAGATGATCAACTAATGAGACAAACCGATAAACGAGAGGAAAACACGATACATAAACCGATAAATGAGATAAACAGATAAACAAGTGCAACATGGAACAAGTGAAAGGAACCAGATGATAAAGTAATGAGAAAAACTGCTAAACGAGAGGAAATCGGAACAAACCACGGAAAACAAGGGGCGCGGATATATACACGAGGAAAATAAAATAAACGGCTAAATGAGAGGAACACAAATAAACAAGATCGACGAGATAAACAAGAGACAGGCTCAGAAAGATAAACCGATAGAGATAAGCGAAATAACGATGAAAAAGGACGATAAACAGATAATGGCTAAATAATGAAAATGACCTGATGGATAAAAGAGATAGAACAGAGGAAAGCGAAAGACGTTGATAAATGAGGAGGAAATGTGAGATACACTAATACGTAAGAGAATAAACCAATGAGCAACGCACTGAGGGAGAGACGAATACGATAAACGAGAGGAAAAGCGAGGGAACGTATATAGAGTAAACCGAACAGAACGATCATCAACACGATGCTGAAAACGTCCATGCACCTTTCTTTTACTCAGAAATGAAACGTCTGTCCTCGTGAGTCATTCAGGATTCAGCGCGGTTCGGTCCGCCAAGTTTCGGCTTCGCGACGCCGTTTATTCCCCGACGGCTGAGAGAACTTTATACAGGATTTCCCTCAGTGCCCCGAGTAACAAATTAAATGAAGGAAAGGTGGAGGGAAATCCTTGTTTGATCAGATGAAACCTGATTTGAACAAAAGGCCAGGATCCACCGAGAGGAGACATTTGAATCGCACGGGTCATCGCGCTGCGCTCATCAATCTTTTATATTCGACGAGACGCTCGCGCTCGTGTCATTTCAGCCTCCTCGACGCTCGTCTGCTTTAGCAAAGAGGACATTTGTAATGTAAATGTTTAATGGGATCGTGCTCGAGTTTTAGGGGATTAAACGTGGGCGTGTGCGGGGGCTAAGACACTGATTCAGACCTGCCTTCCTGTAGGGTCTGTATTATATAACGCGGCATGATGATGATAATGAAGAGATCAGATGCACACTTTCACACTCGTGAGGAAAAATAAACAGTGGATCTACTACTAGAGTGTTCGGCATTATAGAAAGCACTTCATGACTTTAATCTAAGAGGAGTTTGTGCTTAAACGCGCCCGTTTGCTTCCTCTGGCTTAGTCAGTTTACTACAACTATATGCCTAAAATGTTATATCTATAACCTATTAATAACTAAAGAAAGCTGTAACTAGCAATACTAGTGATTAGCTAGCAGGTCACTCACGTGAATTCAGAGTTAAACACACGAATTTAATACTATTACTACGCTATTCGTTTATTAATTAATCATTTTGTTGTTTGTTTTTGTTGTTGTCACGGAGGATATTCCGTATCATTTTTTTTTTTATTATTCTGCTCGTATATTGTCTACATAAAACACTTCCGGCTATGTTCTAGCTAGCTAAATCCTTCATCTCGGTCATAATTCTACTTATTCTTAACCTAACCCTAGCAGCAAACCCTTTCTCAAGACTTTAACCACTCGGATGTAACAAGTGACACACCACGCTCCAAAGCTCTACTCACCGAAATCGACGAAAGCAGACTGGCCCACTTGTTGGACGTTCTCTGGTGCTTTTGTTGCGTAGTTCTTGGTGAAGTTTCCATCCTGAGGAAGAAGGACATTTGAAATGTTTATATATATATATAATAAAAAAAAAGTGACGGCTCTGATCTTCAGCACCGCGACATCAGCATCGCCATCGCGTCGCTCTCGGGCAGAGCCGTCAGCGGCGCCGTTAGGGAAACGCTCATAACTTAGATGTGTATGAGAACGGAGGAACGGCGTGTGACTCTATCAGAAGAAGTCAATGATATACAGCACACGGTAGTGTAACAGAAACACCACCCGGGCCGGGCCGGGCCGGTTCTGATGAAGAGGTAGCTTCAGATCGACAGGGACGTCATTTATATCTACTCTGCGTCCTCACTAGAATGGGAGAAATTTTAAGGCTTTACAAGAACGTCAGCCATTTTGGTCCCAAACACTAGAGCTTATGTCTACTTTACTTTTACATGACTTCTCCTGCCATGTTATTCTGTATATGTTTTGTTTTTTTACTACTCCTGAATCCAGTCAGTCTTTAGCTGATCATGCTAGTTCATATACAGTATATTACGTATGCTAATCATCCATTAGCTGATGAACTAGAAGGGCCACATATACCATCTCTCAATTTTCACTGTCACCAACTCCTATAAATACGACACCGTGTTTCCGATCGTCTCCGTGCACCGTCCCAAACCACTATCGTTCGGGCTATCACCTAGAGACGAGCATGGCTGTAGAGGCAGGGTGTGATTATGATTGGCAGGCAAAAAGCGATGGTGGAACAAAGAGGAGACAGAACTGGGCCAGATAATGCTAGTGCAGAGGAAACGTTGAATTAATTATAGTATGATTATATTGATTACAGGCAGGGAATGGCTCAAGAACAGATGGAAACTGCTAGCTGTCCTACAGCCAACACTAATGAGACACACACACACACATGCACACACACCTAGTGACATAAATGCCGTCTCTCTGCGGTGAATGCCGAGCTCAATAACGGAGAACGGACAGCTGGAGCTCCATATGGATCTAATAATGTGTGGATCAAAGCCACAGCACCATCAGGAACCATTACTCAAAAATCACACACACGGGATGGAGGACAGAGACAGAAGAGAGGTTGGGACACGACATTAAAGAGAGAGAGAATGAAAGAGCGAGAAGATGAAGGTCCAAATGTTTCACAAATTGTAGGCCATTTTCTGAGAAGTCGTCAAAGGAAAGTGAATTTCCATCAACGGCAGTCCTGCTGAACTTCCACAGCACAACATGATAAACCGTGATGGACACACGGGAACAGATACGGCCCTGTCTCACGCTGCATTTTAAAGTACAGCGCAATACATCTCTTTCAGGTCACCTTTAACATCGTTCTTTATTCCACAAACACAAGAAAAACGTTTTTCCCCTTCTTCTGAATTCAAATGTTTGCTGCTGCTTTGCCAGATTTTCACTCTGTTTCTGTAGCCGACTCCGTTCTGTGTCTGTGGATCAACGCAAATCCTCTGTCTCACACACAGGGTTCGGTTCTGCTCTTGGTCCGATAACTGGGCAACATGCTCTGAAGAAGATGCTCAGATCTCAGACCTACGTGAGTCCGAGCTCCACCACATTTCTGCCTTTTCCATCATCATCTATAGCGTGTGTATGCATTTGTACGGTTTGAAATTGTGACTGGACATAAACTAGAACAAAAACTTTATTCATTTATTTTTAGTTAGAGGACCATGGTCAAAAGGTTTTCGTTCTACGAGAGATGGCTCAAAAACAAGATTCATGAGATGTATCATGATATACAGGTCTGCTCACAAACGGGCAGGAATACGGGCAGGAATACGGGCAGGAATACGGGCAGGAATACGGGCAGGAATACGGTCAGTCCCTCCAGGAATTAGCGATCGCAGAAAAAAACGCAAAATCAAGCAAACTTCGCGATATTCGGACGAGCGTGCCGTTTTTAGCGCAAATTACCGCTGTTTTTTTGCGGATTCGGACCGAGACACGTCACGTGACGTCATCGCGACGCGTGTTCGGCCGAAGCGCTCTTCCATTCACGTGCGTCGAACACGAGTACAACTAAAAAGGTCTCGTTTACCAACAATCACCACATGCGAAACTATTCTGTACGATTGCGATTTCGCCGATTTGAGTATTTTTTTTTTCCCGCAAAAACAAAAAGCGTTAAAAAACTCCGCAAGTCGCATCGCAATTAAAAAAAAATAAAAAATGTTGGTTTTCGGCCGCAACAAATCACAAAAAAAAAAAAACGATCGGTAGTGCTCGATTTTTTTAACAAAGAATTTAAAACAATTTTTTTTTTTTTTACGAAAGTACATTTTTATTCGTGTGTATATGTACACAATAACACTTATTTATTAAAGAAAATATATTTAACACTGGAAAAACAGAAAATCTGTAAAAATGTTTAACGAGTTTAAAGGTCAACTACAGAATTTTGTAGTTTAGATTTATTTAAAAATATATATATATTTTTTTTTTTAAAAAAGTCATGATATCTCAAAAAAGTGCATTGCGTCATAATTCATCCCGATATCGATATCATATCATCATATCATATCCGTAATTAAATAAGTGACCTACTTCGTATTAACCGACCGTGGAGCTCACGGAACACGTGTAAGCTCCGTTTAAACCGTACACACGTGCGTACGTGCACTTCGGATACCCGGCTCTTTCTGCTGATTGTAAATGCATTCTCCAGCTACATTAGTTACCCTGGATCGCGTGAGGCTGCGGTGGAGAAAAGCAGGATTTGTTTGCGTCTGTTTTTGTGTTCCGTTCGTCAGAATCCCTCGTCAGTGACCGACTAACTGCTCAACCGAGTCAGGAACGCCACACTGGGTACGAGCTGAGGTTTTCACTCGCCTTGCGTCATTGTTTTCCCCGAGTAGCCGTTTGCTGCAGCTCTGTTTGCTAGTAACGATGTTTACATTTCCATTACATTTACATTTATTCATTTAGCGGACGCTTTTATCCAAAGCTACTAGAAATGAGGGAATACAAGCAAAGCGGTGTATCAAGCGGAGAACAATACAAGTAGTGCTACCGTACAAGATCCGTTAATTGAGTTCTAGAGAAGTGTGCAGAGTAGAGGTGTAAGAGCCAGAGGTGTACGTCACCTAGCACACATAGTACCCGATAATAGTATTCCTACATTCTGCCCTCTCCTTTAAAAGCCCACATTGCTTAGTAAAAGTGCAAGGTGTATAATTTCATACTCTCACATTCTCGTGCTTCTCTGCTCATCAGAAAAAGCGTTAATAAACCGCGGCGTGTGATCATTTGAACCGCTCGTGCGCGGATATCCAGACGTAAGCGAGAGAGGGATGAGAGTTATATAGACGAGTGTGTAGCAGGCTTGTCAGTATACTGCACCGTTAAAGGTTATTGAACTCATGCTCATGTGGAGAAGAATACAGCAGTGCAGAGTGTTTCAGCTCCGATTCCCCACAGCGGCAGTCGATCTGCTCGGACAGAAGAATAAAACCCCATCGTCGTTCTCCTGCCGTCCATCAGAGCTGCCGTTCACCACGAGCTTAGACTTTCTCTCTTTTTTTTTTTTTACAGTTTCATCTGCAAACAGCACCGTCAGGTTATTTCCTGCATTAGAGAACGTTAATCAGACGGTCCGTAACGTCACAGTAAAGATAACGAAGACGTTATCACGAAATATTAATTAAGGTTTGTTTTAATGCTAGCTCATCGTTTTCTCCGCCTTTACTGCGTACCGTAACCTAACCCTAACCGCTTTTTCACATTTTTATCGTCATTAACCCAAATCTAACGTTCGAATCAAACGCATTCCACTTCAAGCAGTTATTTTTCCAGCACTGTGCTCGAGGTGTTGACGTTGCCATGGAGACGCCGTCGCCAAAGTTTACGTGATCAGACACTCCCAGATATTTCCGACGTACGTGTTTAAGGAATATTTGATCGAAGGGCCGCTGAATTATTAGAAAATAATTCCGCTTATAGCGCAGTTCGCACACGCCAGATGTTTTATTTCAGGATATTTGGAAGGTTTTTGTCCTTAAAAACGCTCGTGTGTGTGTGTGTGTGTGTGTGTGTGTGTGTGTGTGTGTGTGTGTGTGTGTGGAACTAATTTATTATGCGTCCCATCTCAAGCCTCCACTGATCATTACAAAACGTCAATTTAGAGCTGGTTACGGAGGCCTGAGCCACTGATACACAGTTACTGGAGAGAGAGAGAGAGAGAGAGAGAGAGAGGGTGGGAGAGAGAGAGAGAGAGGGTGGGAGAGAGAGAGAGGGTGGGAGAGAGAGAGAGAGGGTGGGAGAGAGAGAGGGTGGGAGAGAGAGAGAGAGGGTGGGAGAGAGAGAGAGAGAGGGTGGGGGAGAGAGAGAGAGAGAGAGAGGGTGGGGGAGAGAGAGAGAGAGAGAGAGGGTGGGAGAGAGAGAGAGAGGGTGGGAGAGAGAGAGAGAGAGGGTGGGGGAGAGAGAGAGAGGGTGGGGGAGAGAGAGAGAGG
>NC_071281.1:17670349-17672849 GCF_023375685.1 Ictalurus furcatus
CATCCCCTCTCTTTCTCTCTGCCCCCTCTCTTTCTCTCCAGCCCCTCTCATCCCCTCTTTCTCTCAATCCCTCTTTCATCCCTGCTTTCTCTCACTCTCCCCCTCTCTCTCTCTCCCCTCTTCCTACTTTAGCTGTGCATTTACTGAAAAATAATTGCACGCCTCAGAACGTCCATCAGCCAATCAGAATCCAACTTCAACAGCGCTGTGGTCTAAGTAAGGAATAAACCACTCCATTTCATCTGTTAGAGGAAAATAACGAGTGACGGAGTGGCGTGATGAGACGGCGTTGCTGTTACCAGACCGAAGTGTTTTATTCCTTTTAATTAAAGAATGAATCATCATACATTTCATCTATTTATAGTTACACTTAATGTTGTGGAACATCTGTGAAACAGGTTAGTTCCTGTTCTTACAGAGCAGGTGAGGACTGAAGACTCCTCCTCTAAATGTTCAATAAATATCTTACTGAAAACTTCACCACATCAGTCATAACAGGTTTTATTTTTAATCCGGCCTCAGTACAAGTCCCTGTGAATGAGCCGTTACTATAGAAACGATAACATTAGAATAAGCGCATTAATATAAACCTGTGAATTGCAGCTGCGCTACACCTGACCTTCTGACCAATCAGAATGCAGAATTCACCAGCGCTGTGGTGTAACTGTAATTAAACTGTAGTTATGGAGGTACATTTCTATGATTAATCCTCAGTAAATGTGTATCAGGCTATAGGTTATTTATTTAACATCACCGAATTTGTTGACATCAAAAAATTTTTGTTATTTTGAAAAACAGAAAATACACCCGTTATACGGGTTCTTCCTTTCTTCCATCCATCCGTCCGTCTGCCTCGTCCTACAGCTACGCTGAGCTTTTCCTCTCGCAGTGTGAATGGCCTTCACAATGTGTAATTACTGCAGCTACACCAGCGCCCAATTCCTGCTCCTAAAAAACTCTTTCACACCGGAGAAAGCAGCGCCGTAAATGGCCTCAATTACATCTGATGAGACATTTAGCATCAGATTGAAAGGGAGAGAGAAATTGAGAGAGTGTGAGAGAGAGAGAGAAACAGAGAGAGAGATGGGGAGAGAGAGAGGTGGAGAGACAGAGAGAGAGAGATGGGGAGAGAGAGAGAGAACTTCGGCTCGGATTAAAGGCAGATAGAAATGATCTATTGCTGTTTTTCTTTTATATAACATATAATATATTGTGAGTTTTCTCATACACAATCACACGCCCCGACACGGGCGCCGTACGCCATCGCACGCCCCGACACGGGCGCCGTACGCCATCGCACGCCCCGAGACGGGCGCCGTACGCCATCGCACGCCCCGACACGGGCGCCGTACGCCATCGCACGCCCCGACACGGGCGCCGTACGCCATCGCACGCCCCGACACGGGCGCCGTACGCCATCGCACGCCCCGACACGGGCGCCGTACGCCATCGCACGCCCCGACACGGGCGCCGTACGCCATCGCACGCCCCGAGACGGGCGCCGTACGCCATCGCACGCCCCGACACGGGCGCCGTACGCCATCGCACGCCCCGACACGGGCGCCGTACGCCATCGCACGCCCCGACACGGGCGCCGTACGCCATCGCACGCCCCGACACGGGCGCCGTACGCCATCGCACGCCCCGACACGGGCGTTATATGCCATCACGCGCTCCGACACGAGTATGGAAATCCCTTGTTTCCTCCTGTCTTTCTTTTCTTGATTGAATGAGAATATGTTTAGGAAAAGCAACCCAGTGGAAACAGACTTGTCCTGCATTAATTTCACTCCCACCCAAGCTGAGAGTACGAGTACACGTTTTTGTGATACAAGTCTGTACCAACATTGGCACACAATCAGTCCTGTACTTAGTATTAATCAGTCAGAGGTGTTCTAGAACATTTTCTTCAGCTCTGTTTATGTTGCTTGCTGTAGTTTGCTGATAGCAATGACGTCCTCTTGCTGAGTTTTATGTTTAACGTTTTATGATGTTTAAATGGTCTCTTTAATAGAGAGCGCAAGGACGGCCAATCTGAGCATGATCATTAGTTGCATTAATCATCGAAATTGTCCCGAGTGAAGGTCTGAGGTTTACACCCGTTGTACTGATGCATCCCTAACGGTCAATAATTGAAACTTCATCCTACTTTTATTAGCACTAAGTTTTAAAAAAATGGCAGGTGGTGGAGACCATGCACGGTTCTGTACTAACAGTGTGCGTCACTGGAATAACAGCGAGTTCGTGATGCGCTATAAAATGACCCTGGGTTAGAGTGTAAATAATAAAAAAGCAGCTGCCTGAGTACCGAACCCTGGAGAACACCCTGAACACCACTAGCAGAGGCAGGTTTGTGTTTGCCGCTAGCAACAGGCACGATGTACGTCTATGTGATAGAGTCTGAACCAGAGCTGAACCTGTAAGCCCAGTAACTGAGAGAAAGGGAAAGAGCGTGACTTGATTTACAGAATCAAAAGAAGCGCCGAGATGAAGACGCAGG